>NW_017808403.1:1834956-1847810 GCF_001891065.2 Hippocampus comes
CTCCCAAATGAAGACAAATGGCCACATTCACCCCCCCCACCCCACCCCAAGCCAGGCATTACACTGTACCTCACTGTCCCGTGTACAAAGGCTCCCCTCGCCACGATCTTTCCCAGGGCAGGGAAATGTTTGCCCCAAGCGGACCTGGCAAAAGTGCTCACAATCTGTTCCTCTCTCAAAGTTCCGGGAGCACAAATCCAGTTCCTCCTGACTTTTCACCACTGGATTTATGACTTCGGACTTGATTACCCAACTTTGAGTCAACTTTGGGCTTGAAACGTGAAGGCTTTCCGCCCAGGTAACGAGAAGAAGAAGAAGAATTTGTTGTTGTTGTTGTTGGGATGTTTTTTTTTTTTTTTTTTTTTTTTTTAAGGCTGTGATCTGGGACAAAAACATCCCTTAAGCGAAAGGCAGTCACTTTTCACCCTTTTGGACAGCCAATGAAGGGAAGAAAAATGAGAAGGGGGGGGGGGAGTCGAGGAGGTGGGCTGCAAAGGGGAACTTCGGGCAGGGACAGACAAGCGGAGTGGTTGCCCAGGAGACCCTGACTTCTGTGTGCGGCCCCCACGCCCCGCTTTGTCCCATCAAAGTCCTTTCACTGCCGACAGGCCGGACCATTGGCCCAGAGTGATGGTTGTCTCGTCTTTTGTACGGCGCTACAGTACGGCCCGTCACTGTGACGGCCCGACAACACCCGAGCGGGACAGAAGAACAAAGTCCCGCCGTTGCCAAATGTACTTTTTGGGTGGGCGCATTCGGGGCAAATTTTGCGCGGCGGGGACAGCGAGCCGGTGCGAGCGCTTCCGCGCGTGTCGGCGTCACTTCTCGAAAACAAGACTGGAAATCCTGCGCATGTGTTTTACTCGCCCCAAATGTGAAAGTGTGAGCGCAATAAAATCGCGTTCCGCATTTACCCCGTCGGCTTTGTAATGAGGCCTCTGGCATGCGCTCAGCTCTGCAACCCACAATTACTGCTGCGCGATTCAAAGCGGAAAAAAAAAAAAGATGCTCCATGCCGGTCTTGCCTTACATCACTCTTACTTTGACAGGACTTTGGTGACATTTTTTCAAAAGGACTTTGGAACAGTCATTCGTGCCTTGACTGTAATGCACTTGACCTCGGATTCAGCTGATCCTCCATGAAGCCTCTCCAGTTGGTCCAGAATACTGCTTTTCGCCTCTTGACTGGAACTCGTATAAAGAGGGAGAACGTCACTCCTACTCTGGTGTCCCTTCATTGGCTCGTTTTCAAATTATTTTTTGAAGATCCTCTGATTTGTTTTCAAATCTCGAAACCTTACCTCTCGGGGCGCCTGCGCACCTCGACGCTAGTCAAGGTGCCGAGAACGAAGCGGAGGCTCAATTCTCATGCTTTTGACTCCGCCTGAGACTTGGTTTTTAGTTTGACACTTTTATTGTATTGTTTGTTGTCTGAATTCTTTTGGCTCCATGTCCAGCGCTTTGCATGCCGCGGCGGTTGTTTTCAAGCGCTCGAGAAATACACTTGAGTTGATCGGCGAATAGCTTAGTGTGAGACGAGGGGCCCATCCGACTCCCTCCCCCGTGATGATTTCTGTCGTCGCTCCCTAACGAACGGCTTTTTTTTTTTTCCCCAAGCACTCGCTCGGCTCGTCGCGATGATGAGTGGAGCGCACCTACTCGTGGTTGAACGAGGACCCGCCCACGGTGCCCCCAGCCGTCTGCGGCTGCGCGCATCCCAGCTCCGCGTTTTCCCTCCAAACCTCTGGCTGTAACTCGGGCTCGCCATGTGTGTCTTGTTAAGGGCGGTTATGACAAATGGCGGCAGCTGTACAAACTAATCCCTCTGTAGCTTTCACACATGGCGCCCAATTAACAATGGACCACTGTGGGGCCCTAATCCACGGCGCAGCCATCTTCTGGTCCTGTTTGCTGAGCCAACGCCGCCCCGGGAGACTCTTCTTCGCCCCGCTCGCCAGGCCTTCACTCAATTCAGATGCACAACTTGGCGAGGGAGCCCAAACTTTTTGGGTCCAGAAAGTTTTCCCCAGGACCGCCGTTTCTACAGCTTTAAAAAAAAAAAAGGGTGGCGCTCCCCGCCAATTTTCTCTTTGGACAGTTTCTTACTACGGACTTGGCTTTTCACGATACCTTCGTGCGCCTTTTCCGGCATGATGCAAGTCACCAGTTCGGAGAGCTCTTGAACCAGCACCTCCTCCATCATGTCAGCTTTGAATGACTTCCGCACCTTTTGAATGTCGAAAGCCAAAAAGTTTGAGAGGCAAACAAAGGGCGCCGAGGGGTCTATGGGCCGTCGGGCAGAACGCTCGGGGGGGCCCCCGGCCAAATCTGCGACGCGAAAGAAACAAACGCATAACACGGAAGGTGAACACGATCTCCGGCAGACGACGTGGATGCATCGCCACCTATTCGGAGTTAGCAGGAAACACCCGCACACGGGCTGAGGGGTCCTTGATGCACATTTCAACCAAGATGCAAAAGCCGTCTTCAAAAAAAGACAAATGCACACGCGCCAGGAAGATGAAGCTCTTTTGTTATTATTCGCTCTGCCCTCTTACAGTATGCTGCGGACATTAAAATGGATGAAGGGGGACAAGTCAGCAGTGGAGCTATTGATCGGTGGCAGGCAGACGCACTTTTCTTAATGTATTCGGCGCAGTGAGCCGGCTGATTAGATGGAAGGCAGCGGCATCGGGGGCCAGATGTATGCGTACGGTGCAGTATATACGGGACCTGACAAGGGCACCGAGCAGGACGGCACGCGGTGGCGTCGGATGTCACGTGCGCCGCCTCGCTAACTGGTGCGGGTCGGGCGTTGATGCGGGTTTTTCAAACTGTCATCGGATCCCGGTTGGCTTCAAATTGATGTCGGATGTCGGTGTCAAGCGAAATCGGAAGAAACGTTGGGTGCGTCAATCCCAAAAGGTTCAGCCCCACCACACAAAAGGGAAGGCCGCTAGCCTCGTGGCAACATAGAATGCAAAGCGCCGTAGACCCGCTCATGAAAATTAGCATCCGCGCACGCGCGGTGATCGTAAACCTTCAAACGACGGCCGCTTTCACGCACACACGTGTGGTTGCTGGCATAGCGAGACGAACAAACTAGCTTGGCGCGAACAGATGACGTGAAACCGGCCGAAGCAAACCTTCCAACAACTGTCGCCAACGCGCACGGAGCGGCACCTCTCACGGCCACGGCGCTCGGCGTTCCTGAATAAGCGCTCGTGTGTTTATGCTAAGCGTCGGGAAGAGCAACATTGTTTGTCTTCGGCGGTTGAACTTTCCCCTCCGACGCCGTCTCGTACGCAACAAACACACCCCGGGGCCGTACAAAGCTCGCACTGTTTGAGAAAGGCGAGGGGGCGCAAAACAAAACCGGAGCGCCCCCCCCCCTCCCCCCCATTATGGCAATCAAAGCAATTTGATCAGCGATCAACCTATTCTCACCCTGAGAGCCAGTGCAGAAGAATGCCCCATTGACTGATGCCCCCCCTCCCTTTCTGCCCGTCTTCTGTACGTCTCAATACTTTGAGGAACTGGGCGGGGGTGGTGGAGGGGCTGCGCGCCTGCATGTGTACGCTGGTGTATTGTTCAAGTCGCCACTGTGCGCTCCCATGCTGGCAATGTAAGGGTGGCGGGGGTGAAAAGACAGAGCCGTCACCTGCCAGACTGCTGGAATGTTAATGCCGTGCCTCTGATAATTGGATTTGGTGCACACCGTCTATGAGGAACGTCCAGCTACTTTCACCCCCCCCCATCCCCCCCATATTGTTCACCTCAGTCCCCGGACTCTCAATAGGCCTTGTCTATGTTTATACAAGCACTCATGTCTCAATAAAGACTGTTTACTGTGTGTGTGTGTGTGTGTGTGTGTGTGTGTGTGTGTGTGTGTGTGTGTGTGTGTGTGTGTGTGTGTAACCTATGCATCCATCCATCCATCCATCCATTATCTGCAGCACTTTATCGTCGCAAGGGTCGCGGGTGTGCCGGAGCACTTTGGGGCCGCAGGCGGCGTGCACTCTGAACTGGTCGCCAGCCAATCACAGGGCACACATGGACAAACAACCGTTCGCACTCATAGTCTCACTTGGGGACAATTTAGAGCACAAGTGTCAAATTCAAGGCCCGGGGGCCAGATCTGGCCTGCCACATCATTTTAAGTGGCCCGTGAAAGAAAATCACATGTGTCAGCTTGCATATTGCTCGCTCAAATCTGTACCGAAATGTCAAATTGTCAATCATTCATTTTCTATCCGCTTTATCCTCACAAGGATCGCGGGAGGTGCTGGAGCCTATCCCAGCTGTCTTCGGGCAGTAGGCGGGGGACACCCTGAACCGGTTGCCAGCCAATCGCAGGGCACACAGAGACGAATAAACATCCGCGCTCACACTCACACCTAGTGCCAATTTGGAGCGTTCAATCAGCCTGCCATGCATGTTTTTGGAATGTGGGAGGAAACCGGAGTACCCGGAGAAAACCCACGCAGGCCCGGGGAGATGTGGAATAAATCACATTGAGATTTTGCAATCATTTTGTTCCCCTGTATACACTCACTTGAACAATAAGTGAACAAAACAAACTATGAGCGTTGACTACAGACGACAAATACAAGTGATTTGGTTTCGCCGTCGTAACGGCCCTCCGAGGGAAGACGCCACTCCGAAGTGGCCCGGGACAATAAATGGCTTGGACACTCCTGTTTTGGAGCGTTGCATCAACCTGCTATTCATGTTTTTGGAATGTGGGAGGAAACCGAGTACCCGGAAGAAACCCACCCAGGCACAAGTACATCATGCAAACCCCACGCAAAAAGGCCTGAATCCAATCCTGCACTCTGCGCTGAGGCGGACATGCTAACCACACATCCACCAAGTGTGTAACCCTCTTGCCAAAATGTGTGTGTGTGTGTGTGTGTGTGTGTGTGTGTGTGTGTGTGTGTGTGTGTGTGTGTGTGTGCGTGTGTGTGTGTGTGTGTCCATGCGTGCGTAATTGAAGGTAACTATTAAACAAGTCTGTACAATCATGAAGCAGCAAAATATGGTGACATTGGTGTCCCGCTTGCCATACCCGACGTGGGATGAACTTGTCCGAGTGCGCGCACGCGCGTGCGAGGAGGGGCAAAGGTCTGGAATCAGATGGGGAGGCGTGACGCAGTGCCTTCCCTCGCGCCGGCCTCTTGTGCTATTTCCACCCGGGCTGCAGCAAGCGGCTCCAGCGAGTTCAACGTCTCGCCTGCGCTGACCTAAATTCTTGGTCCTCACCTCAGAAGACCCTTTTGCACCGTCGTCGATCAAAATGTTTTTCTTTTTCTTTTTTTTTGTACCCATGCCGTGAGCTTATGCTTTGTTTGCGTTGGAGTGTTTAAGCTGGGGAGCTCTGTAAAACACCAGCAAAGAAAGCAGCTGTAATCCTGCTGAGCCTCCCAGCCAGAAACAGTGACAGAGGGTTGGGTTTTTTTTTTTTAATTTTTTTTTTCTCCCCCACCTCGCTTTTCGCACACCGACTTCCAGCGGTGAGATAAAAACTGCATTGAGTCTGTGTTCATAGTTACAAGTTTGGAACCATTTCTTCAGTTGTTTACCAAAAGTATCCACTCTTTGAGTGCTCACCAATACAAAATAGCGATAGCTTGCCTACTTTAGAGATATAAAATTTCACTGAAAGAACTTAGCCCCCCCCCAACCCCCCCAAAAAAGTGAACCGAGAGCTTTCTTTCTGCCACAGATGATTGTTCGCCGATGTGTCAAACCGCCACAGTTTAGCAACTGACTTGATTTTTATTTTATTTATTTATTTATTTTTTTGCCCAAAGTATCAGTGGCTGGTATCGGCAGTCTCCACGAGTATCACTGCCTTAAAATAAGGCTGGTATCAGCCCGATATCAATACCTGGTATCAATGCTCGCCCATCCCAAATGAAATATCATGCAATATGAATGAGTGAATTATGATGAAAAATATAGTTTCAATAATTTTGCGTTCACATTTTAAGTGATAAAGCATATTTTTTAGACTTAACATTTTATTTAATCAAATTTCATTCTGCATATTAACAGGTAAAAATTGTAAATGTATGATTTCGTTTTAGCCTAATCGATCTTGCTTACACATCTTCAGATTGATAAAGTAAAACATACCATTTGACATTGAGTTTGTCAATTTATGAAACTATTTTTTTATTTACATCATCCAAAAATGTCTTCCATTCAACCACTGTGCCTATATTTTAAAAGTTACAATTTTACACCTACACGAAATGCATTTTTAGTCGGCAGCTAGTGAATTCATTAAAAATGAGAAGGAATCATTTTATTTATTACAACAAAGCATGATGCACTCCTTCCACCCTCAAACCTTTTTTCGGTGGGGGTAGGGGGGGCTGTTTTAAACATTTGCCTAGTCATATCTGAAAGAAAAAAGAAAATTAGCCCTGGGGCTCCTTTGATGATTGTTTAATTTACGAAAGAAGTTAATGAATGCAAACAAAACAGAAAAAAAAAAACGAGCAATGCAAACAATCGTTGAAGGGGAAGGTGACACGGACACACTCGGATGTGCCGAACGTTAAAAACTCGCCAATGTGACCCAAAACAAGCGGAATATTCATGACAACAACCTTTGGCCAGACGCATGCTCGGTGCGCCTCGGACCCGACTCGCCCACCACCTGTATAAACAAGCGCGCTATTGCGAAACCAGCCCCCCCGCCCCCGCCCCATGCCCCACTCCCCTGGCCTTGTTGTCAGAATGAGGTCAGCGAATTCTATTTTCTCGCTCGGGGTCTCATTCCGCTCGACTTTGGAGCCGAGGCCTCGCATAGCGTCGCTTTTGACAGATGGACGAAGGCGGAAGGTCGTCGCGGTGACGCAATCCGGGATATCGGTCGATCCCCTCGTAGATTGTCTTTAGTTGATGACATCGTTGCTCCCGCTCACCAGTTTGTTTAGGATGAAGATAATTACAGTTGCTCCATGTTTGGGTGGAAATTGGAGACCTAGGGGCTGTATCTTTTTCAACGCATGCAAACGTCTCCAAAATAGGGTTTGAAAGTGTCCTTTCGGGCCTGCTCTGACGCTCTCACCGTCAGGAAATGCGAGGCTGTTGTATAATATCACTTTGAGGGAGCCAAATGAAGACTCCCTCGCATAGTCTCTCAAATAAGAGGTCATGCGTGTTTGCTTCAGCGGTTTATTTTTTCATTACGAGTCGGTGTTTACTGTAAAAAAAATCAAAAGAACTGGACATGGTGAGTTTTTAGAGTTTGGAGCCATAACTTACTTGATTGATTTTTATTTTTTGGGTTTATCTTGAAACGCTTCAATTAGCCACCCTCATCTCATGTGCAATGTAACGAGAGACAATGAAGCCCCAACATGTATTCTGATATTTTTTTTACAATTTTATGTCGGGAGTAAAAGACTAATTTTGTGTCAGAAAAATAAGTACTCGAGTAAAAATACCTGAAAAATCGAGTCAAGCAACAACGTCTGCAGCATTTCCTACAGGATTACTTCCAACAAGATATACAGTATATATATAATTAATATCCCGTTTCCTTGGTTATTAGAATTGTTTTTTTTTAAATTCCTGTGTCAGAACTGGCCTTAAAAAAATTAAAAAAAATTTCAAAATCCAGATCCAAACATCAATCCTCGGCGGAAGCACCTGATTTTGAGAATATACAACTTTTTCAGACTTGGAGCAGTACAGCATTTGTTGTGGTTGGGCACCGCAGATCCTAATAAAGCCCAGGGGGCCCCTCCCGCCGGCGCCTGTAACCGCACGGCCGTTTCCCCCCGTCTAGCGAATGGCTGCACGGACCATATGTGTCGGCAGACCGCAAAACGCTGAAGCCATTACTCGGGCCCGCTCTCGTCAAATTGAAAGCAGGAGCCAGGAACGGCGGCGGCGGCGGCGGTGGCGGGAGCTCGTTTTGGCTGTGTGGATGTGGCCGGGGGGTTGCGGGGCGGAGGGGTGGGGGGGTGTGGGGGGGGGTTCGCAAAGGGTGGGTGGGTGTGGGGGGGTGTTCCCAGGCTGATGGTGGCGCACATGCTGAGTCGTTGACGGCGGTGGGCTGTGGACGGCTGATATCTTGTTGTCTTCGTGTTGACACTGTGTGGTTTTGTCAGCTTGAAAAACACGCTGCGGGCGAGCCTGCCTGTGCAGGGGAACCGAAACTTCAAAAATTGACACACGGAGCCCGGTACCCACCCCAACATTTTTACATTGGTACCCGCTGGTAATTATGACATTTAACGGAAAAGCCTCGATCCCTTCGAGGCCTTCGCTTAGTTCTTGGTGCCTCTATTAGTTTCTGGTCCCAGGCAGACCCGAGGCACCGGGCAGGACCTCAGAAAGGTCAGGTGGGGCCAGGCCATTTCAAGATTTGAAAACAAATCAAAAGAACTCGATAAAGGGAGCCAGTGAAGGGATGCCAAAGTTGGAGTGATGTGCTCACTCTTTACATGAGTACCAGTCAAGAGGCGAGCGGCAGCATTCCGGACCAACTGGAGATGCTTCATGGAGGATTGCCTCACTCCAAAGTCAAATGTATTTTAGTCATGCAGTCAACATTTGTGACAAGGGCATGAAGGACTGTATCTCAAGGTGCTCTTAAAAATAGCAGAGGCTTTCCTTTAGCCAGCTGCCTCAGATGAAAGAACCTGGATTTGACAACGGCACCAAGTTGCCGGTCCAATTTCAAATCACTGCCCAGTTTCAGAACCAAGTTGGAGACTGTTGGCTTAAGATAAGCAGCCAGGGTGCCCAAGTCCACAGGATGGGAGGTGCGAGGGCCACTGGTACCCAAACACCATCACTTCTGTCTTCTTTTCGTTGAAATTCGAGAAATGGAGTGCCGTATCATAATCAGACTCATAAAAAAAACAAAAAAAAATATATATATCCATATTGGTCAGGCCCTCAAATTGAGAACGCTATCGTAGGCCACAAAACTCCCGTCCAGAGTCCAAAATGCGGCGAGGGAGATTGTTCAAGATTTGACAATGTCAAACTGATACGAGCGATAAGATCAACAGCATATTTCCCTCGGGCTGGCATGGCGACGCGCCGCTTCCTCGAGCGCTCCTCTGCCGTCCCCGGCAGCGCTGATTGCGCGCGGTGTTTACATATTCCATAGAGCGCCGCGTCAGAGATAAAGCTCGGGCCGATGCTTATCCCCCTGGCCGCCTTGTGGAAAGCACTTCAAGCTAATGTAAACCAAACGCGGCGGCTGCGCTTTCATGTCTCAAGTGGCAGTCGTGCAGTGTGCCTTGAGAGCCCCCGATTAAGACTCCAACCTTTTGGGCGATTTCTTTTCACGTCTCGCGGGGCTCTTTACTTTCACCCCGACAAGTCGCTAACGAGGCACGCGAGCTCGCGGCGGCACACGTTCAGATGCTCCCATCAGGAAGGGACGGCCGTTCGATTCGGACTGGGATTCGTCATCCGCGGGTGGAGGGCGGCACACCTCAGAGGACTTGTCGGCATTCATTGGCTCTCCCCCCCCCCTCCCCCTGGAGTCCCGTCACTCATCCAGCTCCTTTGAGATCGCTTCACCCAACTGAACACAAAGAAGAGAATTACATGTCATGTATTTAAAACCGCCAAACAACTTGCCCCAGCTAGCTTCATGCTAACACATAATGGAGACGGCCATTGGCAGGCTAACACTGTTGCAGCGTTTTTCGATGAATTGGTTTAAAAAAAAAAAAACAATTGGATTTTCATTTATTTCACATTGATAGTGGAGAAAATGCTCAACCAAATATGTTGACCGCTAAAATAAAAGCCGATGTTTACAAATGTCTTATTTTGATTCAAAACATCGATAAGCCGTCGTGCTTTTGTGGAGGACGAGTGAAAAATGAGAATAGTTATTGTTGTGGGGCTGAGATCAGGGTTTGGACAGTTTTGCCAAACGATCGATCGATTGTCTGAGCGGTTGTTGATTAATTCATTTGTCAAACGCACTCAAAGGCACATGTTCTTTATCCTCTGCATGTTCTCTATCCGCTGGGTCGGCACGGCTGCATTATGCTGCCCCAAGTGGCCAGGAAAGGCACATCAGAAGGATTTATTTTTGACGCGCAAACAGTTTTCACGAGAGCCTTTGAAAAACGATCTCATTGCGCTCATTTTTTTCCCTCTCAATACTGCGATTGCAATTTAAAATGTGATTGTTTTTTGTTTTTTTTTCAGGTCCTCTTGTCTCGTATTTTTTTAACAGCAAGCTAAATCCACCTGTATTACAATGAACAAAATTGGACCGATGATACATGTTTGCAAGTTGAAAGTGTTACTCTGGGCCAACGTCGGAATTGCAAGCGGGTGTCGGTTACTCGTTGTTCCCGCGTCAACTTGAACCCCCGACGATGGGTGTCCGCAAGCACGCGCGCCGCGCCCATGTTTTCTGAAGCGCCGATGCCCGAGGTGAAGCTTCCGTGCATACAAAGCGGTGAGAGAGGCGGCCGCACGCTTACAGTTGGCTACGCTTCAGTTGCCGGGGTTACCTTAGGCAAATGCGCGCCGCTCCATCAGGTTAGGCTGGTTCGCAGCCTCAAATGCTCCTCGATGATCCTGCTCGATTCCTTGCCGCCTGATGGTTTGGGTTTTTTTTTTTTGTTTCTTCCTTTCCTCGCACTCTCAGACTGCTATAAATCAGAAACTAATCCACCAAGTGCAGCCCTCTTCATTTTGTCTGCCAGCTTTACGTCGGCGACGCCGTCTCGAGTGACATCTGAGCCGCAACGTGACGTCGTCGGGACTCTTTTGTTTACTGCGGCATCTCGCGACTGGCAGTCATTTGCTTTTAGGCGATATCACTTGGCTCGCCGCGTGTGCTTTGACGCCAGTCGTCCCGGCCCGCTGTTTATCCCTTTTTGCCGGGCTGTTTGTATGGAAAGAAGCTTTAATCTGTTGTAAAGCAGAGAGTGTGGCTCTTTTATGAGCTGTTAACGGTCTGCTAATTCTTGAGGAAAGGCAAAGTGACCAGTTCGTTCAGTCGCGGTGTTTACTACCCGCTGGCCTTTGACTCCTCTTCCGCTGGGGTGAAGCCAGTCGAATGCGCTCCATTGTTTACCGTTCCCTTCCGACGTGCTGATTTGAACTCCCGGAGGGGACGCCGTGTACAAAAGTCTCCGGACGCACCTCACGGTGAATTGGTCAGCCGGGGGGGGCGCAGGTGGCCAGATCCGAGCCTCCGTGCGGACCGTCCGCTTCCTTACCAGATGGATGAGAAAAATGGCCGCATCTCCATACATTTGATTCTCAGATCATATAAAAGAGGTCAACACTTCAACGACTAAGGCTTTGAAGCATTAAAAAACAAACAAACACATTCTGTGATTTAAAAAACAAAACAAAACAAAACATTGTTCCTTCGCGCATTAAAATGACCATTCAAACAAACTGTCAACGGTTGTGGTGAAGAAAAACAAAACAAAACGAAACTTTGTTGATGTATTTTTGATTTGACAGCGTGGCCCCTTCACTATGTTGCTCATATTAGCTTCGGTCGCTAGCATGCATTGCGCCATTCAGTGCTAATTTTTGCCGTTATGAGGACGTTTATCATTATCGTTCAAGTGCGTTTACGTTAAGCGCAGCTCCCTGAACGTGAACGTGGGTCTTAATTAGCTGTCAGCTTCCATTCGTGGTGCACTCGGCTTGAAACTCTCAGTTGTGCGCCACATAGTCAGTGCTGTCATACGCTAAGCTAACACGAGCTAAGCGTTACCTGCAGTCTTGTCAACTGTACAAGGCAAATTATGAAATTTACCCCCAAATTCCCTCGCAAAGCAAAGAATGAACATTAGATTTTTTTTTTTTGGCGGGGGGGGGGTGGTCGTTTGTAATTCAAAACATTGACGGAGCCGAAGCCCAACTTTTGGAACATTTTCTCCTCATTGCCCTGGCTGGATGAATGATCGTGTCCTCACCTGCACCTTTCCATAAAACCGGTACGGTGAAAGCAAGATAACGTACCAAACGTGGATTTTGTTTGCAGGGGGTTACGGTTTTTCGGGGGGGGGGGGCACAGTTTCACCCTTGAGGTATTTTCCATTTCTGCTGTTTGGCAGTTAACAGCTCCCCTTGAGGGTAATCCTAACGACGACGTTGAGCCGTTTTTGCGCATCTCTGCGCTCCGGCGCTGGAAAGGGTTCAGTGTGGACAAACATGCCACCTGACCTCTGACCTGTGATTCTACATGGCCTGACGAGCAAAAGCGTGCGTTCCATGAGCGTTCTTCACAAGGCCCTGTTGTGTCGGTGCTAAAACGTGCGGCGGATAAAACGCGAGGTGATTTAGTGGCCCTCGCCACAATGCGCCCCGCTTCCTACCTTTGTGTGGGCCGAGGACTCGAGGCAGGAGGGAGAGTGTGGGGCGTGGGGGGGGGGGGGGGGGGGGGGGGGGGGGGGGGGGGGGGGGCGAGCGGATACTCGGCTCCGCGGCTCGGATTCTGGCAGGCTCCGAGGAGGGAAGGAAGCCGAGTGTCAAAGGCGATTGCGCGCCGCCGCTGTTATCTGAGCAACAGACACTCGCGCTCGGCCGTGGAGAGAAGAAGACGAAGAAATGCTGGACGCCGCGGGGCGAGCGCCTCGTGTTTTGGGGGATTTTTTTACATTTTTTTCCCTTCTGAGGCAGCGGTGGGGGGAGGTGCGGGTTCCGACTCGGGTGTAAAAGGTGTTGCGTGTGGAGCGCCCATGCATGGCTTCTTTCTCCTGCTCCTCTCCGCACAGGCCTCTCCTGTAACCTTCAGAGAAGCCCACGCAGGCCCCAAGTTCAACGAGTGCATGAGGCATATTTTCGCTGAGCATGCTTGGACCGCCCCCTGCTCAACCCCCCCGCCCCCC
>NW_017808403.1:1847942-1852667 GCF_001891065.2 Hippocampus comes
CTTTCCCCCTAGACCTCCTCCTTTCCATACATACAGTTGTTTTTTTTTTTTTTTTTTTAAGTTTCTCCCTCTGCCTAAAGAGGACTCCCTGTAGGCCTCGCCTTTCACACCGCCTGCAAAGGAAATACATTATGTGGAAAAAGAATTCCATATGGTGTCATCTGATCTGTGTAATTCTCGCTGAACTGATTAAAAAAAAAAAAAAAGGAAAGAAAAGTCACCTTGTGTGCACAAGTCTGCACATTGTAAGAGGGCCGCGCTGGTTTTCCCACTCCAAAATGTGCACAGGAAATGGAACAATGTCCGTTTTGTACACGTGTAAAGTTTGTGAGCGGCGAGTTTGCAAAGGAGGCAACGTAACGTAACAACGTTGCCCTGACAAAGAAAATGGCTTCCAGATGAAAAAGCACCGCGACTACATGCGAGTCTCGCAGTTGGGTTGCATCACTTCAACAGAACTCCTTCGCCCCCCCGATGTACTACTTTCCTTTGGGACGGGGCCTCGATGCCATTTTGGGACCACTTTCTCGAAGGAAGTTACTTTTTCAGCAGATTGCTCGAGAGCACGTCCACCCAAAAACGGCAATAGTAGGGCTGAACCATTTTTCAAAATTGCAGCCCCCCCCCATATTGCAATTTATTATGTGATGATTTTTTTTCTTCCCGTTTTTTTTTTTTTTTTTTTTTTTACTAGTGCAACCAATAAATGAATCTGTGTGACAGTGAACAATTTCCACTTTTTGAAACATTAACATGAGGCATGGCTGAGAGAATTGGATGGCGCTGCCCTTGTTGCCTGCCGGCTCCCTTCGGGAAGGTCGTGCCAAGCTGTGGCTTGGACCAAGCGCCCCTGACCCCTCCCCCCTCACAAACAGGAAGTGCACGAATGACGGTGCCATCTCGCTGTGGCTTGTGGTCCAATTTGAGAGGTGGCTAATTGGAGCGCGTTGCAAGTGTGGCGAATGTGGGAAGGCGCACAGGGGCACTGTCTAATATTGCTGTGTGTGTGTGTGTGTGTGTGTGTGTGTGTGTGTGTGTGTGTGTGTGTGTGTGTGTGTGTGTGTGCGTGTGTGTGTGTGGATGTGGACTGAAGCGTGTGTAAGTCAATTGTGTGTGCTTGCGTGCGTGCGAGGTAGTGCAGGTGGCTCGGTTCAGCTTGAACTGCACCGGAGCCGACAGTATGGAGTTGTTTCAAATGTAAAGCTCGCTTCCTGTCCCGCCTTCGGCTTCCCGCCGTGCAGCAGGACGCATCCTCGCAGGCGCAAGCTGGCGGGAGGTGCGCGGGCCGCAGAATGGAAGCAAAGGTGTGTGGCCTCTGCAGGAGTGGGGGGGGGGGGGTCCATTCCTCGAAGTGAAAGGGGGAGGGGGGGGGAACAAACGCGTCATCTTCATCACGCAGCTCCGGCGCTGGCGTCATCCGGGCAAATATTTTGCGAGATTATCGTCGCGGAGCCTCGTGGGAACGTCGCGATGTCGACCTGCACTCCTCAACTATTGGGGGGGGAAAGGCGAAAGTGAAAACGTTCGCTCCATAAGGAGTCTCGCTGCATAAATGTGGCTGGTTACATTTCATGTATGAAAAAAAACAAAAAAAAACATTTTCATCGAAGGTTCTCTGAAAGGAAGTGCAAGTTACATTCCACACTCCCAAGTCACAGAGTAAAAAAAAAAAAAAATCCCCAAATCGGCTCTATCAAGACCACATCAGAATATTTGAACTTTGGCGTGTTCCCCTCGTCTGGCAGGCTTGTGCGTCTCTCCTCGGTTGACTTTTCCCCGTCAAAGACTGGCATTGCCGTTCAACCTGTCTGACAAGCTTTGCGCCGTGACCTCCGGCAAGGTGCCAAAGCGGCGGCGCACTCCGTGTTTTGCGCATGTGGGGGCCCGAGGAGCACCCCCACAAAAAAAAAAAAAAAAGCTCGCGAGCCGTGGTCTCTGCGGACGACGGGCCGCTCGGCGAGGAGCTCCTCGGCGTCTGGGCGCCTGCCAGCGACGTGACCTTGTGGCGGGCAAGGCCGCTTTCCCTCCTTCTCGAGTTATGTGAGAACTCGATTTATGACGCGTCCCCCGGTCTGAGTCGACGCTTTTTAGGGGAGACGCCATGTCCAGCCCTCTTTGGGACTGGGGAGGGCTCATTAGCCGAAGAGTGGCGGGGCTCGGGGCTTTTACTGGGCGTGCGGCCCGCAAAACTCGGAAGCTTGCGAGTTGAAACGCTCCCGACTCGGAGTCATTAGCGGAAGTCTTGAACGGTTGCGCGGAAGCGACCGCGCCTCGCTAGCAGCGACCGTTTGACGCACCAGTCGGGCAGCTATCGGCACACGGCTTGTTTACACACTCGCTGATGGAAATTAATGTAAATACGAGGGATGTTTGATTCCACTTTTTGTTTTTTGTTTTTCCAGACCAACTGTGAATATTCTGTTGGGAATACTCACAGGTGCCAGGTACCGATACCATGAGTACTTTCGGGATGTTGAAGTGGTCACTTTGCGGCAAAGCCACTCGTGCTTCCATCATGACTTTTCTCACGGTGACGCTAATGCGCCGCGTCTAAATCAAAAGCTAAATTCTTCAGTTTGGGCTTTTTCATGCCTTCATACTTTTGAGCAGATGCTAACATGCAAAGTATTATAAAACCATAATTCGGAAAAAAAAACAAAACATTTCTGCCAAATATTGAAATCGGGTGACAAAATCCATTTCGATTGGACCTCAGTGTCAAACTGTCGCCGTGTCGTGCCAGCTACTGGTGAGGAGGGCTTGATGTCTGAATTTTATTTTTTCGAGCGAAATGAGTATCCTTAGCTGACCTTGGCAGCCTTCACAAGTACCCGATACCAGGTATCGGCCCGATACCTGGTATCAGTACTAGCCCAATTTGCACATCTCTCTCTCTCTCACACACACACACACACACACACACACACACACACACACACACACACACCCACACCCACCAACACACACACACACACACACGCACACAGTATCGCAAAACGGTTAGTGCGCCATTCACGCTTTCCGTCCAAACCGCTGGTAACAAAAGTGAGTCCACCCCTCGGTGAAACCCCCCCCAATTTGCAACACTGACCCTGGGGAATAACGAGCGTTGACCGCGTTTGCATTTGCCGTATTTTTCAGCCGGCCTCTTTGGCGGTCCGCGCGTCCGAATAGCAGATTGCGGGAACGCTGATGCAGCAGCGTGCTAAGCCGACGGAGGGAAACCTCAACGGGGTGTTTGATTTGCACCTGCAGCTCCGTCGCCTTCCCTCGGCGTAATGGCAGGAGTACATCTGTTGGCAATGTCGCGAGTCTGTTTTTATGCTTGTAATGACACATTAAACTCTGCGGTTGCGCTCTCCCCCCTTTTCCGCCCGATGTCCCATTTCCAGGGAAGCCGTGCCAGCAAAATCATCTGACTGAGTGCGCGCTTTGTTTTCTTTGTGTGTTTGTGGCCAAGTTGCGCTCTTAGATGTGGCACGCACGCACGCACCCATCCCATCGCGCTCCTCCCTCAGTCCAAGGTGTGCGTTTGCACGCCGCCCCGGGCGGGCGAAAGGAGATGGCGGGCCGCCCCCGGCGGTGGCCCGGCGCCCAGCCGGAGGACGGCCGGCCGGCGCTTCTCTTGGCGCGGCCGCCGTCTCCTTGGCTCCGCCAGTGGGAAACTCCTCTTGGCCGCCGCGATCGCTGACGTATCGCTGGAGGGCCTTCTCATGGAATCGCCGTTCGTTGTACCTTTTGTGTTATTTGTGAAACGAGACAAGCTTTTCAAGATGGTTTTGCCTTAACTTAGAAATAGAAAGAATGGGGAAAAGGTGCTTGCCCATGAAAAAAAAAAAAATTGCACTGATTTTAAATGTTCACATTGGCTGATCACTCGGTGATGTGGCCCTTTCAGAAAATCAGATTTTTCAGCAAAAAGTAAATTTGAATCACTTGTGTTCAAACACAATTTCCAACAACTTGTGCTGTTTTGTTTTCCCTCCGCTTCATCTTTCCTTTTGCCAAATGAGCATTCAAACCGTTTTGTTGCAGCAATTTGTTCCCAATACAAACTTTGATCAACTTCTCCAGAAATAATGGTTTTTATGTCACTTATTTATTTTTGGTTAAAATAGGGGGTTATTAGAACAGAAATAGTCCTGCCAATATAGTCCAATTGTTTTGGGGTGAATTCAAGGTGTCTTTTGCAGAATGGAATGTAAATCGGTGTTTTGAAACGCCCTGGTTCAAATGGGGCTTTCTTCACATTACAACTTTTTAAAAAAAAAATTAAACTTTTTTCATGGAAAAAAACATCCAACAATGTTTTCATAACATGACAACAACAAAAAAATGGGAATTAGTTGCCCTCACGGTGCGACTTTTCTGTCAAGTGGGCAAAACTGAAAGGCAAGCTGATGTGCTCGATTGGCCGGCGTTGGGATGGCGAGAGCCGCCGTTTGTCCAACAGGGAAAGCGGCCACTTTTCACTTGTTGGTCGACTGTTTCCTGAGCGTTTGGTGCGCCGCACGTTTGGAGTCGCCGATATGGGGCGACAAAGAATGGGTCCATACAGGGTCGGGCGGTCGGCCGCGTCGCCAAGGCACTCGCTTTCTTCCCGTCGTGGCAAACCTCCAAGAAGGAGGAAGGAGAGAAGTGAGCAGACTTTGGATTGAATTATGCATGCGTGTATCCTCATTCATGGTAGCGCTGGGAAGGGGAGTGAGGACGGCGGGAGGGGAA
>NW_017808403.1:1852684-1854349 GCF_001891065.2 Hippocampus comes
TTGCGGGGGGTGGGAGGGGGGGCGTGCGACGGGAGGGTTGAGGCTAGAGCCAGCGATGACCAATGGCATCCCGCGCTCGTATCCCTCCTCCTTGCGCGCCGGGAGCAGTCTGGGAGCGAGCCGCCATAGGCTAATGAGGTGACACTCACCGTCTGGAGACCAGCCAAAACAGTCCATTAACTCCGAGCCACTCGTTAAGAGGAGAAGAAGGAGAGAGGCGGCCGCGGGGAGGAGAAAAGAGGAGGCGCGCGACCACCGGGCGAGCCGGGCCCAGTGAACAAGTCTTTCTGCCTGGAAAGCCGCGGAAGGTTACTTCTGCGCTTTTGTGCTTGGGAATGAAGCGGCGGGAGTGGAGGGGAGGGGCATGCTGCAAAAAAACAAAACCAAAAAAAAAAAAAAAAAACAAACATTTTTTTTTTAAATGTGGATAAGGGCGATGCTAAATATCGTATTTTTCAACGCACTTATCACTTGAACGAGTTCCGAACCCAAAACACTCTTTCCCCCAATTTTTGTATGTCAGCACCCACTCCCAAACGTTTTTCGACGTCATAAAATATTTCATAAAATGCGGTTGAAGGAGAATTTTTTTCTTTTTTTTTTTTTTTAATACAAAATTACCTTGAATCAGCCAACAGTAAAAGCCTGATTTTTTTGATTAATATAACTACAGGTTGGTGAGTAAGGGTTTTTCTGGAGCCAATATATGGCAGAATTAAATTCTGATAACACATTAATCGGCTCATTTATGTAAAAAAAAATTTAATGAATAGATTAATTTGGTTTTTTTGGTCGCTTACAACAATAAAGATTTGAATTAAAGGCAGACCTTTGGACTGTTGACAGTACTTTGTCCCTTTTGTCCATTTATTTAACTTTACAAGAGAGGAAGAAATTGCCCCCCCCCCCCCCCCCCCCCCCCCATTAGTCACCACTAACATCAACCAAATTTAGGACAATAATGTCTCTCCTTTCCTTTTGTTCAATATGTTTGTGTGTAAAAATTGAAAAAAAGGCAAAAATCAATTATCAATCAATAATCAATGGCCATGAGAAGAAGGCGACAGAAAGAAGAAATTGAGCTGAAGTATTGAACGGTAGATTTGCTGCCTTTGCAAGCGCAAGGACGCAATTAAAGACGATTAGTCAGATGCCCAATAAAATGGCTCCTTTAAAAGCGGGAAACAAACAGGCTGTTTATCCTTTCTTTCTTTCTTTCTTTCTGTTTTTGTTTTCACATTAACACACGACAACAGCACAAAAAGAAAGAATCATATTTCCCCTTAAAAAAAAATCATTTCATTCAACATTTTCATTGGCAAAAAACAAAAATCAGCTGATTTTGCCGACCTTTCTCTCTGTTGTAGTTGAACAAATACTGAAGGACAAAGTATTGGAAAGCAGTCAAATGTTCCGCCCGTAATTCAAGTCAGCATTCGGGGACCCCAAAAAAAAAAAAAAAAAAAAAAAAACATATTTTGTTTGCATCTGCCTCCACAAATCCTGCCGAGCGCTGTGAATTAAAGACTTTGCTGTATCTATGACACATTTATTGAGCTGAGGCACATCCGCTGGAAAAATCTCACCGCAAGAAAAATACTCAAAAAAGGTACACACACTAGGACGAGGGGGTGCGGCGGAGATGGGGGGGAGGGGGGGGTTGTT
>NW_017808403.1:1854396-1870375 GCF_001891065.2 Hippocampus comes
GCAGCGGGGCGGCTGGTCGCGGTGGGGGCGGCGGGGTGAGGGTGTGTGGGGGGGGCGCCCTTAGATGAGGGGGCGTCTTGTGCACGAGCGTTCGCCGTGGGCGATTCTGCTCGGCGGAGGCATTCCTTTAGGGACGCCGCCATGAAGAGGAGGTGCGCTGGGCGGCCAGCGCATGAGCACAAGGGAAGAGGACAAGGCCGAGAGATGCAGAGAAAAGCCCCCCCGGTCGGGCAGACAGACCTTTGACAGAGGAGCTCTGTGAGTCGCCGCTTTCATCTGGGCAACCCCCCCGTACAGTTGGATAATTAGGAGACAAATGCGGCGGACCCCCGCTGCTTGAGTGGCAATGGGTATGGGAGGCCGCCAACACAGAGACGCTTCCCAACCTGCGCGTCTCGATGGGAATGGGGGGGGGGCCTGGGGGGCAAAGTGATGTGTTGAGGGGGAGGGTGGGAAATTCGCCTTCTCTCATCGTGAGCAAGGTCCGACTGTCGTTTGCCGGTCGGCAAAGTTTGCGCTTTCTCAAAGTAAGATCATCATCGAGCATTCAACAGTCGGGCCACTTCAGTGCGCCGCGCCTTCTGCCTTGGCCACCGGGGGGCGGCGGCGTCATCGACGGTCATAGAAAAGACTTCTTCTACTACCACGACCACTATATAGTAATTTTGCGTAGAGGACAGAGAATATATGCCTGCGGGTTTCGTTCTCTTACCTGTCCATCATTTGCCTTGAAATCGCCAATGGGTTCGAAAACTGCCAATTAACTGATGGCTTGTCAACCAGATTTTCCAGGATGTGTTAGCATTAAGTTAGCGGGCAACTTAGTTTGGCATTTTCAAATCACCGAGCAATTCTCTGGCTCTTGTTTAGTTTGACACTCAGTGGCGATTAATTCAGGTCAACAGCTTGAAGACTCTGGTTGGATGAAACGTTGACGGGCCAACCGATGTGGATTTTTGAGGCTGGTGGCATGAAAAAAAAAAATTGATAACCAATTAAATTTTTTAAAATGATATAAAATAAAATAACTTGTATTGGGGTCCTTCGACGCTGACAACAAGAAGGACAACAATTACAGGCAGAGCGTTTGACTCTTTTACAATACTTTGTCCATTAGTATTGAACTTCACAGCAGAAACAAAAAAAAAAAATCGGACGAAAAGTTTGTTGTTTGTTTTGGGGCAGATCCCCGCCCAATTTTTATTTATTTATGTATTTTTCCAGATTTTATTTTGGCTTTTTTTTTTTTTGTGATTTCTGTAAAACCCGCGCGTCAGGTCACTTACCCCCGAGGGCACCACCGTAAGACAAATATGACAACCATCAGAGCAGCGGAAATCCAAAATCGAAGTACCTGAAAGACGTCCAATTGGGCCCAGAGGAAAAAGTCAATCGAAAAGCAAATGCTACAAAGACAAGCGAAGGGTCGTCAATTTCAAGTCAAGCAACAGCAAAAGAGCACACAGTGAGAAAATGAGAGGGGTGCAGAGCGCTGGGGGGGGGGGGGGGGGGAATAGGGGCGGAATGAACCACCGAATCCAATTTGCGTTCTGCACTTTGTCTGCGTGGCACACGGACGCTGCGACTGAGCGGCCGCGGGATGCCGCAGAGCCGCCCGCAGGCCTCTCGCATGCTTGTTGGAATTTCCTCAAGTCGTCCCCGCGAAGTCGCACCTTGACAAAAATAATCACATCTCCATTCGCAATTGCAATATTGAGGGGAAACAAAATGGCAATTAGATCATTTCTGAAAATCGATCAGCCCCGCTCATAAGTCAAGGTATCCACTGTTTTTTTTTTTTTTTTTTTTTAAACAATAAATGAATTTATTCATCTCTCTCTCTCTCTCTGTCAGAGTGGACAATTAATCACAATTCGAGCTTTGTTTCTTCTTTCTCAAGCCTTGTTCTGCCGCCGACACGACAGCAGCTGTTGTGTGTCCCTGAAATGGACACGATGCATCCAAGAGTCGCGTCTTTTTTTTTTTTTTTTAAATCAGAGTGAAAATATGAAGTGGTGAATGCCCCTCCCGGTATCTCTGACCTCCGTCTCGCTTCCTTTTGAGGTCGGTTGGGTTGCCAGTGAATAGCAGACATGAGTCGATGCAAGGGAGGGCTTGGCACTCAGATGTCGATGCGACAGAGTGGGGGGTGGGCGCACTTGACTGAGGGTGGGGGGGTGGCATCACCAGTTGGCAGGCCTGGCACACAATGGCTGGCACGATGCGTCGGGCTTTGAAGGTTCCTCGACCCGGCTCCTTTTGTTCACCTCGTTCGGGCTCGCGGCTCATCCCGATAAAGGCCCCGCTTTGTTTAGACAACAAAGCGGCGAGATGGAGACGCAAACAAAGGCCGTTAAAAAAGATGATTTTTTTTTTTTTGCGGGGGGATAACAGCAGGCTACGCAACACAAATTGTCAAAATTTAGGCAGAGGCAAAACAAAACGATGAATCCGTTGCTTTTCTCCTATTTGACATGTTTGTGGTGTGAGTCTGGCAATGATGTGCAAAAGAGGGCCGAATGATTCTGAAAAATCATTGACTTGCTTTTTGTTTGGGTTTTTTTTTTTTTTTTTTTTTTTTTTGCTGTTTCCCTCATTGGAACAAAGTGTGGTGCTATAAAACGTCCTCAAGACTGTGACTTTATCCCGATTGCAAATCACCGCATGCGATATCTGGCCAGATATCTGGAGATTTGGATAGCGCGGCGAAGATTGAACAACGTGATCTTGTTGCCAAAGCGGCGAGTGCGAGTGATGGAGAGCAGGAGCACGGGAGGACACGTGTGCACACACACATATGTAACGCATGAGCCGGAGCACTTTTTCTTTTTTTTTTTTTTTTTTTTTTCACTTGCGTGACCGTTTCCAGGTGAGGCCCCCTCGTATCCGCCAAAGTCCGCCGAGGCCACATCAAATATTTACCCGGGAGCAGCTGTATTGTCGAAACATTACACATCGGAGCGGCGTAATTAGCTAGATCCTTTCTGGCCCTCTCACTGGTTCCCGACTTCTGTTGGGAAGTCTGCCCCCCCCCTGTACGTGTCTGCGGCTTACAAACGCAGGCCGCTGTTGGAAAAAACATTCCCTAAACCAGTGTTTCCTAACCTTTCGAGAGCCAAGGCACATAGTTGATATAAAAAATTGGAAGTATTTCACAGCACACCACCAAATAAGTTGTCACAAAAAGTCAAAAGTATATCCCGGTACTTTACTCTCGGTGCCCACTGTATTGCAGACTTTTTTCTAAAACATTTTTTTGTGATAAATTACTTTGACTGTGTGTTTGAAAAGTGTGTGTTGATAAGTTTCAATGTCATGACAGCATGTGAGAGGGGCTGAAACGACAAAACCAATTTTTTCCTTTTTGACTTGATGATTGCTAAGTATTTTCCATGCATTTTATGATTGCAATTTTTTTTGTGTTCAATTACATTTACATTGTGTTTAAAAAGTCGATTGTAGGAAGGAAATATTAAGGTATGCACCCTTTGGCCAAAGCACTTATTTTACAATCAGAAAAAAATAAATAAATAAAAATGGCACCTGAACAAACCAAAATGCAACAAAAAGTATTTTCAGTAATACCTAAAACAGTTCTCTTTTTTTCTGTTGAAATACATTTAAAATGTGTTTGGAGTTTTATTTTATGGCTTAAACCGGTGCGGCACAATTCATCTTGAAACAGGCAAACCTCAATTGTGTTCCACGTAAATTGAAATTTATTGACATGAAGCGCAAAATTGCCACAGCTGCCACCATGGCCGATCAGCGATGCAAAATCATTCCGAAGTGCAACAAAATAGAAGCACTGATGAAAATGACATTGACACTCATTCACAGATCAGAAACATTCACGAAAAAAAAGGCCATGGTTTTATTTTATTCATTTATTTTCACTCTGTACATATTATTCAATATATTATATGCTTCCCCTTTTGTGTGTGGTTAACATTGACCATGTGTGTGTTTTAATAACACACGTGTGTGTGTGTGTGTTATATATATAGTGTTTTGTTTTTTCTTAGGAGAATGAAGATACCGTATTGGTGGTAAATAAAATAGAGTAATGAAATTGGATCATTTCCCGGCACCGCGGTTGGGAATCGCAGCTCTAAACTCCGTGGCTAATTTGCTCCACATCCTGTAGTGTGTGAGTGCACTTGAATGGAAACAGAATGGGAATGCTAGGGGGAGGGGGGGGATTGATCGTTAGTCGGTTTGTGTGTGTGTGTGTGTGTGTGTGTGTGTGTGTGTGTGTGTGTGTGTGTGTGTCTGGGCCACGCGTGTGCGTGTGTTGTATCAGTGATCCTAAAATGCAGGCGTGTGACACGCTTGGGCGTGGAGGAATGGCACAAGTTCATCGGAACTTTCTTGCCGAGCCAGATTTCTGTTGCCATTAGCCTTAATTGCCCTCATCATTGCTGTGCTATGATAAGTATCCCACTGGACAAGAAGGTGTAAGAACTCCCATCCAGAATAGCCACAAGCTCTTTTTTTTTGTTTCCTCCTTTCTTGCCAAGCAACAGGAGATAATGGCATTCAGACTGTATTTTCACTTCCTTCACGTTTGCTTATTTAAACAAGTGGCAAGAGCGAAGGGTGCCAAGAAATGTTGTTTCTGGAACAGCCTTGTGTCTGTGTGTGTGTGTGTGTGTGTGTGTGTGTGTGTGTGTGTGTGTGTGTGTGTGTGTGTGTCGTGTTCGAGCCCTGCCAAGCTCCCAGGGCAAAGCCCAACCCTCTCGACCGCAACTGTTTATTTACAGGTTAGCCGACTGTTTATTTGAAGACTATCGGATTGGCCGAGACTCGTGCACAGGACGCGTTTTCGACACGCTCCCCCCTCGCCTGTGTTTCTGTTTCAAGACAAAAAAACAACAACAAAAAAAGACAAAAGATAATGATGTCAGCTCCCCGTCCGTCCCCGTCGAGAGCTTTGCAAAATTGGCCTCAGCTTTGGACTGCTCGTTCTGCGCTTCGTCAAGTCGCGTCAGAGCGGAAAGAAGCTGATGGTAGCCGTTGCTGTTTAGCCTTATTATCTGCCTGAACAAAAAAAAAAAAATCACTCGCTTGATTTTTTTTTTTCTTCAAAATAAAACCAACATGTATTAAACATGCTTTCTGCTCTTCTGCACTTTGTGATGTCGCGTCAGAGCAGAAACAAGCTGATGTTAGCCAATGCTAATTAGCCATGTTACTTGCCTTCTTACATGAAAAAAATAAAATAAACATGATTTTTTTGGGGCTGCTGTTAGCCGTGCTAGCTAGCCATGGGATATACTGTAAGTACGGTATTTCATTCACTAGTTGTACACGTGCTAACTCTCATCACTGCTTGGTTTGAAAATATTCATGCGCAACCATGATCTTGAATTTGCCGAAAAGTGATGCGCGGTGCTCTCGTAAATATCGGAACGGAAGTCTTGCCTGCTCTTGTTTTTGGAATCCTTCCTCCTCAAGTGGGCGGCTGTTTCTAAATTCCCAAAAGAGACGACTTTTCTGACAAGGGCGAAAGTCGCGGGGCTCATTGACAACAACGGCAAAGGGGAGGGGTGCGGAAAATGGACGCATGGATGGTCAAAAGCTGAAATTGTTGGAACGACGAGGTGAAAGGTCCACCGTGTAAGGCGAGAGAGGAGGTGTTTCCGGGCCTGGCAGATGTGCCGTCATATGTTTGCATCCCACCTTGAGTTATCCAGGTGGCGTCTCCCGGTGCCGCAGTGGGGTCTCCTGCTGGAAGATGCTGCCTGGGATCTCTAATTGCCGCCGCCATCTGCTATTTTTTCCTTTTTTTTTTCTTTTTTTTTTTGCCGCGCGGCAGCCCCACCCCTCCTGCTTGTTTTTATGTGTAAAAAGAAATACGGGACTTGATTAAATACTGTTGCTTAATTCATTTCCATTTTCGGTGTATAAAATGAATTGTTTGGTTTGCCTGGTGTAAAAGGGTTAATTTCACTTTTCTGTGGATTTTGAGATTTTCGAATAAACCGTTCACCCAATTGATTCCGATCAACGAATAAAAAAGTGAACAAAAAGGGAATATTTCCATTTTGAACAGTAATTCCTCGATCACTTTCTCTCTCGATCAATTTCCCTTTCTATCGCTCTATTATTCCCTCTGTATCTCTATTTCTCTTTCTCTGTCTGTCATTTGATGTCTGTTTCTCTGTCAGGATCAAATCTATCTCGTTCTTTAGCTCTGTGAGCTCAGGCCCTCAATCTCTCAGTTTTTCTCTCTGTCTCAAACGCTTTCTATTGCTATCTCTCTATCTCCTCTTATCTCTATTTCGAATTGCTTGTCTGCATGATGTATGTCAGTGGTCTAAAAACTCGAGCTTTCTCTCATATTTTAGCCTTCCCTTCTCCAAGTGAAACGTGATAGGTGAAAATGAAGAAAAAGTCCCCTCTCATCGAGTCTTTGAGATGAACGACAAAAGCTCAGTGGAAAGAATTCCACCTATGTTGCATCATACGTCCCCCCGGCCCCCTACCCTCACTTCCTCTGGCTCATACCTTGCACCCTCCGCAAACTTCCTTGGCCAATTTTGGGGCATCGTGGCCTCCCCCAACTGTCACCGAGCGGCTTTTGCTTTGACGCTGCATTCACGGTTGTGCAAACCTGTCTTGGTTCTTTTCTCTTCTTGACGAGGAAAAAGATTCCATTGCGCGCTCGTCATATCTACTTTTTTCCCCTCCCTTTTTTTTTTCTCCTTTCTATTTTGCTTCGTATAAAAATCGAGCTATTGTCCTCAACCGTTGTTGCTCTCCCCGCCACTTATCACCCCCTTCGTCTCCTCGTCTCTGTGTACTTGCAGACTCCCAGCAGTCAGGAAGTCCCAGTAACAATGAGCCAGGCAAGAACCCTCTTCCAGGTATGTCGAGTACCAGTCATCCTTCCTCAACCCCACCGGGCTATTGTTCCTCCGCCATTAATTCAGTGCGCACACACGACACACACCCTCTCCTGTTCTCGCATTTGCTGACTTTAAAAATGTGCCTGACGAGCATGTGAAAAACCGCCTCACGAATAAAACTAAAGAGCGCCACAGCGATAGCAACTGCAGTCAAAGAGACACATCTGGTGTCAAGGTAATTGCAACTTAAAATCATTGCTGAGGGCGCCGTTTTTAAAATGACATGGCCCGCGCAGAGATAAAATTTGATTGGTAATAACAAGTTGATTAAATTGGCAGCACCGTGGAAGAGTGGTTAGCACGCTTGACGCGCCGCTCTGACGTCAGGGGTTCGCATCGCGGATGCAGCCTTGCTGTGTGGTGTTTGGCGGGGAGTCCAAGTCAACCGGGATAGGCTCCAGCTCACTTGCGAGCCGCATCAAGAAAAACCCTCGAGAAAATGGATGCTTGTTGGCGACACGTCCAGGGTGTCGCCGCCACACTACGAGAGCATCAACAAGGACAGCCACTGCTAAATTGTTAGCGTTCCACTGGATTATTATGTTAACCCTCGAACATAATTTCTTGTTCATTTCTTCAAGTAGCCTCAACTAAGGCTGTTGTTAGCATAAACTAGCAAAGATCACGCTAACTTAACCACCGACATGACTTGAACGCGCCTTTGTGACATCTTACATTATCCGTGCAGCAAAATTGAGCACGGTAGCTAACAAGCCGCATGACCTGAATGCGCATTTGTGACGTTGTGCATTCGCAGTGACACAGTAGCACACTGACTAAAGTTAGCTGGAATAGGTTACAACTCACCCACGCCCCGAATGAAGACTAACTACTACTAAAGATGGATAACATTTAAATTGTCCTAATTCAAGGGCAAATACAAAAGGGCACAAGGGAGCCAAACCCCAAATATTCCCTAATGGTACTCTTGTTTCCAGGCCAATGTGGTGGAACGATAGTTTGAAAGTATCATTAGCTACCTCAAGAGCAGGTTCCGCCAAGACGAGTGCCAAGGTAAACATGCCACCCAGCCAACGACTCTGGCTCGGGAGACTGTCGAAAGCCGCGGAGTCACCCGCTGCGTCTGGGGCCACCCGTAGGTGCCAACTAAGTTGCTGCCTTTCTTCCTGGCAAGGGGCCAAGCTGCACTGATTTTTGACTCCTTTTGCTGTTGATGCTAACATTTGAAGCTAATTTACTGGGACCGACAGCCCAGCCGGGACAAACTGACACCTTCAAAGCAAGTGAGCCGCTGCCACGGTTGTGAGTCTGGTGAGATACTCTGACTCGTTTGGATTACTCAATTAAATCAAGGTGATGTCATCCCAAAAAAACTACAGTGGTTCTGACACTGGGCTCCACAAGCCATAGATTGGGGGCGCAAAACAATTAGCATGGTATCATTTTTTTTCTTTTTATGTTGGTCATTATGGTGGTACTTTGAGAGCTAATATTTTTGGAGCGGATACTCGGTGTAAAATTGTTGAGAACCACAAGAGAAATCAAGAGTACATGGCAGTTGTTTAATCGGTGTTTAGATTATGAGGGGTCCGTTGAAAGAATGTTTCCCATGTAAGATCTACAGCTCACTCTGGATAGAAAAAGTGACTCGCGCACGATCATCTTCACATTGACCCAATGAACATCATTTCGGAGCAATATTATTGGGTAAAATTCTAAAAAGAACGTCTTTTTGTGCTTCTTTTGACAGTCTATTTGGAAGACAGCTTCATCAAATCGGGAGTGTTCAGCGTTGCGGAACTGGTTCGAGTGTCCAGAAGTAAGTGTGACCACGTTTGTGTCGTCTCGTCGATACAATGGCATGACTCAAAGCAAGTGTTGCGGACCCCACTTCTGACATGTGCACAGTTTTCGATAATCGCAATCGTTATGTCATGATATGGCGAGGTGGCTGACTAAACATCTATCTATTTATGTATTTATTTATTTATTGTAGTAAGGTCGGTCCTCTTGGAGAAACCATTTCTAGCAGAGGAGTAGATAGCGTTATGTGAGGTGTAACATTAGAAGCTAAGATTGGATATAACGGAAACTCACTTTAAAAAGCTAACATTTGAAGCTTACGTTAAAGGTAACGCTGACGCTAACATTTTAAGCTAATGTTAGAGGTATCATTGGCCGCTAACTTCAGAATTGAACGTTGTATGGTAACATTAAGAGGTACGACGATAATAAAAATGTTGAGTATGTTAAAATTGCTATATTAGCTAATGCTGGCCAAAGGCTAATAGCCGTGTACGCTGTAGAAAGCAGCATAGTAAACTAACATTTTTTGGTCTTTGTGTATCAGCCCATCCTGTGTTCAAAGCGTTTGAGGAAAGCAGGCTTAACAATCACTCATAGGGATTGTTAAAACGTTGAGTATGTTAACGATGAGTGGCTTGCGTTGGCCAATGCGTGATTGATGGCCTAATGGAAGACTTGTGGTCAGACATGTGGTTCCTTGTGGGGTTGACGCCGGCGAAAGCTCGGTGGTACACTACCACTGAAATCCAAGGTTGAAACTAATGTGGAAACTTATGTTACTAGCTAATGCTACAGTGGACAGCTATTCAAAAATTTCCTTCTACTATATGAATGAATCTTTAAAAATCCCGATATAGGTTATCATAATTCATGCATGAAAGGGCAACAAGGCTCACGTTAAAGGTAATACTGAAGCTAACATTGCTAATGTCTGATAGCTGGACAGCTTGACAGCAGACAGTAGTGTGAGCTGTGATATGTTTTTTTTTTTAAATCGTGAGGGTATCTCTATATCACTGAGTGCAAATCATAATAAATGGCTAATAGGAACGTACTTATTGGTATTTTTACAGGTTGCGAAGCAGTTTACCTGCCTCAACAAGTAGAACAATGTGTGCATGACATGTCATTCAGGGACGACCTGCACGCACAGAGCGGCAACCGCATACTTGAACGCTCAGGAATGTCGGCCGCCTGTGATTCTTGGATTTGCTAGAAATGCCCTGTGCGTTCGCTGAAATTACGAGGACATTGCTGTCATTTGACATTATAGTCTGGGCTCTGTGGTCAATCCAGTTGGGCCAGTCTGCTTTGCAGTAGCGGGACCACATCTGTAAATAGCCGCTGCGTACGTCTATTGACACGTCCGCCTTTGACGCTCTCTTCCAGTCATCTGGAATCCTGGGCCTCTTTCAGAGCAGGCGGCGTTAACCTGCTCCAGCTTTTTTTTTTCTTTTTTTTCTTTTTTTTCTCAAGCCGAGGGTTGTTACTGTACTGGTGGAACAAAGTGTACCGAAGGGGAAACGAGTTTCTATATGTACAAAAATCAGTACATGAACAAGGCAAGAATCCCTGAAAGTTTAACCAGACAGAATGTTATTGTTTTTTTCTGGATAGCCTTTAATTTTCTGCGTCGTCTTGGAATGTGAAAAGGTCGACGGATGCATGGGAATTTATCCCCTCACTCCCCGGTGAGACATGAATGCGGTTGCTTGTCCATCATCGCGCTGCTGAGACATTCTTCGAGGTCCAGCTCCAAGAATGACGTGCATTCGGAGCCTGGAGCCCAATGCTAGATTTTGGACACAGAACACTCATAAAAAATGACTGCATTAGAGCTGGGCAAGATGGCCTGAAAAATCAAATGGGATTTCCCCTGCACACACAAACTATTCCGTGCCTGATTTTATCGAAACTTGTCAATTATGTTGTCCACCACCTTGTTAAAGAATCCCATGCCTGATTTTATCGAAACTTGTTGTCAATTATGTTGTCCACCACCTTGTTAAAGAATAGCAACTTGTCCAAAAAGTACTGAAACATTCATTCATATTCAGGTGGACATTGGGCATATTAAAAAAAAAAAAAAATCTATTTATCTATTTGTAAAACGTTCTAGGCTATATTATCAAATGTTTTGCCTGGCCACAAATATTGTCTCCCTTGTCATACCCTTTAAACACATTAAAACTTCTTAAACAAAACTTTTTAAAGCATTCCGAAGCTCTCTTTTTGTCAAGACATGGGAAGTGAAAAGATTCTCGCTCATGCAGTTCTCCAGATAAGAAACCAAGAGTGCGTGCTTCAAGCTGTTTGTCACTCCCAGTTGAAGTTTACTGTAAAGGTGGCACACAAAACAACAGCAAATTAAGCATCGTACAGTGGCGCCTCTATTTACGAACATCTCTTCATACGAAATTTTCAAGTTACAAAACGTCTCAACAAGAAATATTGCCTCTAGTTCCGAAAGAAATTTCAAGTTACGAAAGGCAAAAATACAGTATGGGCGGCTACTCGCAGCTCAGTTTCTTGAACGCAACATTCTTATAGCTACTCTGCCATTGGCTGTTACCGAGCACCTTCCTGGCATCCCATTGGCTAAGCGGGACTTCTACTGTATGTTTCTGTGTGTGTAGAGAGAACATTAACTAAAGAGGGCAAAAAACGGCAAGGACGCAGTTAAAAGTGAAATGAACATTTTTATTCTTTATTCATTGTTTTTTACATTGTGCACAACTCTCGTTTTTTTGTGCAATAATCTAATTGTGACATGTATTTGTTCCATATTTTGGTGCATTTTTATGCTTTAGAAAACATTTGTCTGAATTTTGGAGGGGAGCTTGGAACGGATTAGGACATTTCCATGGAAAACACGTCTCTACTTAAAAAAATTTCTACTTCAGAAATTTCTTCCAAAACCAATTAATTTCATAATTAAAGGTACCACTGTATGCTTAAACAGGAAAATGTTTAACCAAACCATGACATTCCGTCGAGCGAAAGTCTGTTAGCTGAATGCTAACACACCATGAGATTTGCCATAGACAGGCCAATGGAGAATAGCACTGATGTTTTGGTAATTCTAAACACACAGAGAGCAGCAGAACACACAATTCGCACAAGCGTATGTTCTGTCTGCTCCGTGGTCCCTGCCAGGCCCGCCGTGGCTCGCCAGGGCGGCGGACGGCGGCGGGATCGTGCCAGCGGCGAACCTCAGACCACAACAGACGCCGCCACACACTCCATCCTCTCATCGGCTCCAAACCCGAGCGACCGCTCGAGCTGGAGGACACGCACCAAAAAGCGCCAGAGAGGGGGCGGGGGGGTGTGATGTCGTCCCATTGTTCACTTCATTCTGGCCCGCTCTTCACCTCCTCCACAGCGCTGAAAAACTCTTGTCCCCTGAAAATCGCGTCGCGGACGAAACAACCGCAGCGCACATTAACAAGGAGCGTCGAGATGGCTCGCTCTTGCTCCGAAAGGAGTCAGCCGCTTTTGCCCCGCAGCCATAATGTGTGAGAAGCGGTGACTTTTTAATCAGAGGGCTCAGCAGAAATGCCGTAATGGTCAAACAGGAGCCTTTAATTTGATGCGCTGGGCCTCTAAAGCGTCAATAATGACCACTCATGCAATTCTACAATTAATTCCGTGTCTCCTGTTGCAAGAAAAGACAATCTGCCGCTCGCCGGCTTTCCGGCTCACCACCTCGACTTTTCCCTCCGCAGTGCCCATTACCCACGGTGCGGCGGTCAACTTCTCCATGGCGGACATGCCCGGCCAACCCTACTATCACGACCTCAACTCCAGCGTGGGGATGCACCGCTCCCTGTCCTCCCCTCCCGGCAGGTCAGCGAGCACGTGACTCAAGCGCTTGTGCAGCCGTCACTCCAGAAAGCCCGAATCTCGCCGGTGTTAGCGAACGTCGCCAATGTTGTTGGGGGGAGGGTTTTGGGGGGGGGGGGCTTTCATCAAGGCTTGTTCAAGATCGTAAAGCCGTTCGCCAGGCAGCCGCTGACAGTTTTAATGGTCGCAAACAGTTTTGCTTGCCTCCTTCAAATTTGAACATGTTTAAAATGTCAAAAAATTGTTCGACAGACGGAAAAACAACATCCACTCTCCCAGATATGGACTTCAGGACAACAAGGAAAACGTTTTGGTGGGGGGGGGGATTAATTGAACAAAATCACACGTAAATGTACAAGTACTATCTAAATCGTGTAGAAAGACATCAGAGCACAAGCTTCTACTCGAAAGTGAAGAAACAGTTTACGATTGACCAACTCCTTCCGCATGTTTTGACCGATTCAAACTATCTCACTTTCGTCTTAACGTTCTACGTCCGATGACAATTGCACCGCCTTTCACTTCAACACCTTTTTGTTCACATTTTTCATATCTTTGGGAGAGAAAAAAAATCATGGCGTCATTATTGAAGACTGTAGAATTTTGCGGGGAAAAAAATAAAACAAAATGTGCTAAAAGCCGAGGTACACTATGCGAGTGGTATCCCGATATACTCAGTCTACATATGAGAGCAAAGGCGTCTTTGGCCTTTCCCCTCATTCCTTGGCCGAAACTATGTTGCTCACGTGCGCCGCTTGTTGACTGCGTTCCACAGCAAAAGGCCGAAAACCGTCAACATGGAGGAGAACATGGACACCAGCCCGACGGGCCCCGACTTCTACTCGTCGCCCAGCTCGCCGGCCAGCAGTCGAGCAAATTGGCACGACCGAGATGGAGGTGAATTTGGATGACTTATAGCTGTCCCCCCCCCACCCCCAACCTTTTTTTTTAGGGGGCAGGGAGGCGGGGGAGGCGGGTGGTTGCAAGCGTCGTAAATTACCGCATTTCAAAGCCGACACATTTTTCTTGGGATATGGAGCGCGTCTGCTCTTCCAGGAGCACGAACCTGTTCACCCCTCTCAAAATACATACCGTGACAGAGATAGCCCGCGGGGCGCTGGCGGGATGGCCTTTGGGCCCGTTTGAACTGCTGCCTGTCTGAATGCGAGTCCCAGTGCTCGCGCACCTGTTGCCCGCGTTACAGGAAACGCCGGATTCCGCGGGGCGGAGAATCCTCCGCGAGAACAAAGCCTTCCAGCGGTCGTTCCCGATACAGTGTTTTTCCGTGCGTTTGGACTTGAAGCCATCAAAGCTGACAGTTCAAAATCACCGGGAGGAGAACATGTGCAAATCGCTTACGAGCCCGGAACCACTCTCGTGTACATTTGTGTTTTGTGCGGTTCATGACACGAAAGATTACACTCGACCTTATTGACCTTATGGAAAAAAAAGAATCATGTTTTGAAATTTTCCCGCTTCCCCAAAGTTGCGGTGGCCCTGCACATTTGCTCCTTTTTTTTCCAAATTCAACTCGTCAGAAAGGCAATTCTTACGAAAGGCAATGTTGACGAGTTTGTGATTTGGGGCGGGGCGCGTCTCTTATTTGCAGATCCCGGTACCGAAAACCCTCAAAGGCAAAGGCTTCAGAATTCCATAGCGGTGTTTTAAGAAAAGCGCACCGTATGTTTGTTTTGTTCCCCAACGCCGGTCCCGTCTGCTGTAATGCAGGAAAGATCCGATACACAAGACAAGCCACAAGTGGGACTGCAACCGCAAGGCCCGTCCGTGCGGCCGCATGAAATTTCATACGCTCCCTTGGCGCCGGGCCTCAGAGCGCCGCTCCGGCCGCGGAGGAAAGCCAACCCTCCCAAGACGGTCATTAGTGCGCCGTCAAACGAGGGGCGAGAGTCACAAACCAATGACGGAATGCAGCAGATATCAAATGGCGACATGCAAATGTGCGTGCGCGCACGTTGGGTCGCGAAAGCAAAATGGCCACCTTCCTGTTCAGATTCACACACGGCTCCTGCGGGCTTTTTCGTGTGGCCGCTTTCGCGAGACGTTTCCACCCAATTTGGTGTTGATTGGTCAAACTGGTGACGAGGGGGCGGGGTCGCCTTTTCTTGTCCAAGGCGGCTTCACTCACTCGTTGACTCGCTCAATGTGGAAGATGATTGAAATGGTGGAAGGAGCCGCTCAAAAGTCAGCGCACTGTTTTTTTTTTTCTCAGCGGTGTGTGTGTGTGTGCGTGTGTGTGTGTGTGTTTTGCTTCTCGTAATTAATCGTGCATTTCCCGAGGCGCCCCGCTCACCTCTCTGAAGGATTTCATTACGTGAAGAGAGGAAAAAGCTCCAAGCGCCACAGAAACATGAAGCCTTTATCCTCTCACAACCTCTTAGTGGGAATCCCCCCGGCCCCCCCACCCTCCCCGACCCAACACACACAAATTCCAGCAACCTTTACCGCTTCTTTGGAAACAAGCAATTCTTCCTGTCACGGGCAGATTCTTCCCTCTTGTGGGCAAAGGCGGTGCACTAACAACCTGATTTATGATGGGAGGGAAAAATATTTTCCAAGTTGGGCACTCACCGAGAATCGGTGACAAAAAGCGGAGGAATGTCCCCCGGGAAGACGTACGACGTCCCGTCTCGTTCGTCTATTGTGTCGGGCGGTTTCCCCCCTGGAAGCCCCGAGTCCGAGCGTGGAAAATTGAAAGGCACACAGTTGTGACGGCGGCTCACGTGTCGGCGTCTTTGCTTATTCTTCCACTTTCTTAACAAATTTCATGTCTCCTAAAAAGCTCGGGGATTAGCCACGGCGGATTACGGAAGCTTGTCAGACGGCGTGCGAGGGGCGAGCCAAGCAGATGTCGGCCGGCGATATTCTATTCATGATCCCTTCAATGCTTCGGATTTGATCTGACGTCCTCGGACATGACAGAAAGGAGAATTTTCGCAGGGCTTCTGTTATTTCCCGGGAATTTTTTTTGGGGGGTTGGGGGTGGGGACTGCACATATTGTGTACAATTTGCAAAGTCAACTTTTCCACCTGTCCCTCCGAGGATCCTAATCCGGGCAAATCCCATTCTCGCGACAACAGGGACGTGTTTCGATCAATTCTTGGCAGGAAAAAGCTCCCCTTTTTTTTTTTTTTCCAAGCGCCTTCCAAACGAGCCCGTTTGCTTTTGATTTCGCCGATGAGAATTCCATTTGCTGAGCGTGCGCACGTCGCGCGTCTTTTTGATATCCAGCAGACATGTCGTCACCCACCATGAAGAAGCCAGAGAAGGCCATGTTCAGCCCCACCTCGCCGCAGGACTCCTCGCCGCGAATCAGCACTTTTCCTCAGCCTCACCACCCGGGCCTGACGGGCGTCGGACACAGTGGTGAGTTGCCTCGGCGCGGCTGCCGTGGAGCCTCCGGGATACTGAAGGCCTTTCCCGCCGGCCGCCTCGCAGT
>NW_017808403.1:1870395-1871304 GCF_001891065.2 Hippocampus comes
ATCTCCACGAGGAGCCCGCCGCCGCACTCGCCGCTGCAGTTCTCCGCCTCGGCCATCCTGCCCCCCGCGCCGTCGTCCTACTTCCCGCACACCACCATCCGCTACCCGCCCCACCTCAACCCGGCCGACACCCTCAAGAGCTACGTGCCGCCGTACGACCCGTCCAGCCCGCAGAGCAGCCAGGTGAGCGCCGACGACTTTGCGCTGTCTTTTCCGAATCCGAATAGGGACGTGCGGTATTTCACCATACGGAGGGAAAGCCGTCCACGTTTGAAGAGTTTCACTCGGGGGTGCGCTCACTTTTGTTGCCACCGGTGATAAGATACGGTCACGATGATGCGTGCCTCGCGAATGTCCACTGTACTGCTGTCGTCCTGTAATCGGACCCAATTCCGAAATTCTCACCAAGAGGTTTTCTGGCTTTTGTTGCCGCCGATTTCGAAATTTGAAGCGCACACTAAAATACCCAAGCTGCATACGGACGCCATTGTAGCCAAAGTGCCATTCGTGCGTCTCGCCATCTCTCGGCAGAGTCCCGGTCGGCGAGGAAAAAGGGCATCTTTTCCAACCGTTATCGCCGCGACGATTGTTCCCGACGGCCACGCTAATCGCCGCGCAGAAAAAGCAAACGCTTGCGAGACGTTTGAAGGAAGCGCGCGGCGTTACATTTGAAGGAGAACGGTGCAGGCGTCTCAATAGAAGAGCCCCGTGTGACATTTATGTGAGTTTTATTTCCGCGCGCTTCGCACTGTAAACAATAGCTCCGTCGCCACAATGCGTTTTTTTTTAATGGGTGTCTGTTACTCGAGAGAAAAACCACGGGGAATGATAAAGGTCGTAAATATTTGCCGTTGCCGGGGCCCGGCTCTTGTGCAGAATTAACTGGCCCTCTGCTCGTCAGGGAGGGGG
>NW_017808403.1:1871462-1875206 GCF_001891065.2 Hippocampus comes
CAGGGGCGGGGGTCCGACAAATAAGACGGCGCTTGTAAGCCCGTGGACGAGTGCCAGAATGTTTTTATGCTTGCTTTAACGCAGATTATATTACACTCTAATTAAACATTCTATTCACGTCCAGGGGAACCCTCCGGACACAATTCTTTTCCAGAAAGCCCCGTTTGAGTTTTGAACTTCGGGCGGTCCCGAAATGAACGCCCCAGACAGTCTCCAGCCGCCTCAAAGAGTCGCCCCCTTTGCTTTCTTTCTTCCTATATAGTCTCTCCGTGCCGGCGCATTCATGCCATTGTGAGCGCCGGCTCGGCCCGTCTTTTCACGCCCCCCCGGATGCCAGTGAATTCCATTGATGGCCGCTATTAAAATCTTTGTGTAAAATCATGTAGGAAATCCATACTCATTGACTGAGCGTCCCCCTTCGGAGTCACGGCAATAATAGTGACCGCTCAAATCTCTTCTTTGAATGTGGAAGCGGGCTGGTTAAGTGACGTTCATCGTGTCCTTTCTCGAGATTACCCGGCAAGCTTTTGCACAACGTCATCGCAACAAGAATAAGAATTCAAGCCGAAAATGACGAGGCAGCCTTTCTTCGGCCCCTTTTTCAGGGAAAGGGTCTTGAGGATTTTTTTCTACCCAATTTTGTTCCGGAGGGGATAGGGGAGGGGGCGCTGCTGAGTGAGTTGGCAATAACTACAACAGCTACTAAATACGACTCGTAATAAACAAGCTTTGTCATAAGGATGAGGGCAGAAGAAAACGCATGGATGGCTGAAATGTAACGTTTGCCCCCCGCAGCCCAACAGCAGCGGCCAAGTCGTGGGCAAAGTCCCAGGCCACTTCACGCCGGTCCTGGCTCCCTCCCCGCACCACGGCGCTGTGCGACCCGTCTCGCTGTCCATGCCCGACACCAAGCCCATCACCACGTCAACGGAAGGTGAGTGCCACTCTCGGGGACAAAAAAATGCTTTGTAAGCATTTCCATGGTACATTGGCTCATAAAAATGCTCTAACGTTGGCAGACGAGCCCGCCCAATAACACACACACACACACACACACACACACACACACACACACACACACCGTGTTACATCTCTGCGTTCTCCTCTCCTGCTTTACCGTTATAAAACATTTAAGGGGGATTTACGTCATGCTTGCAGGTTTATTAGCCGCTAATTAAAGTGGGCCCAAAATCTGACCTTGTGGTGCTCCACTTGTCACTATTGGACGCTTGGCACGCTGATGACTGCGTCGGAATTTATAGAGCACTTCCAATCAGTGGCCGCAAGTGTGACGTGCTGCTGTGTGTCGCCCAGGCTACTCGGCTCCCGGCACCCCAACGGCGAACCGCTTCGTTGGCCTGAGCCCCCGAGATCCTGCCTTCCTCCACCAGCAACAGGTAACAACCACCACCACCACCACCACCTTCCTCCTTTTTCCTGGGCCCCGCACAAGATGTCCCCGCCCTCTCTCTTGGTTGCACTTGCGGTGCGCCCGGACCGCCTTTCACTTTTTCCACAGTCTGTGATGTGACGGCCTTACTCCCAAGTTTAAAAAAAAACAAAGATCAAATAATTTTGGAGTTAAAGTTGTGACGACTTTCCGGATGCACTGTCCTGTCCTCCTAAGGCACTCGTTCTGTCCTTAAATGCCCTTTTGTTGCGATCGAATTAAATCCCCCTGAGGGAAGGGAGGGTGGGGGGAAGAGTTGAAATCCGTTTTCAAGTTGCAAAGTCCGTGGCCAGTACTCAGCCGTCGACCGTCATTATCAGGATCAGAGAAGGCCTGTTGCCCCTGCCGTTAATCAGGAGAGGTGAGGTGTGTCCATGAGAGAGTGCGAGTGAGTGTGTGCAAGTGCGGAAGAGGACACACTGGCGAGTGTGTGTGTGTGTGTGTGTGTGCGCTCCCCTCCCCGACCTTTTAAAGTGCTGGTTTGAGGCCAAGGCTTTTCCAACCACAACTAATTGAATGCATCTGTACGCCGCCATATAACCATTGCCCTTTTTTTTTTTTTTTTGTGTTCAGTAATAATGCTAATGCTCCATTTGGCCTCTGTATCCTCTCTTGTTCTTTCGTTTCAAAACAGATTCAGAGGAGGTCTTGTTTGGCCATAATTGTTTCATACTATTTTGATTTTCAGCGTTGTTAAAATAAATGGCAAGCTCTGCATCTGGTCGTGAAATGAAACGGCGTTCGATGGCGAATGCGTGAGAAGTGGTTGCGAGCCGTCTGCGCTCGGATTCATCGCGCTTCTGTGTGTGTTCCGCTTGTTTTCTTTTGTTTTGGTTTCTGCGGCGCAACTGCCGCCCGGCCTCTCTTCTTCTCCCTCTTGTGATGTTTGTTGAGGGGCACCGGCAGGGGGCATTGGGGGGGCGGGGGGGTGTACCCGACGTCGTTTTTCAGTCACTTGCTTCTCGGAGACTTCAACCTGTCGGGCCTCCGTTTGCCATTTCGACTTGCCGCCGATGCTGGAGGTGCTTCTCTGATGGGAGTCACAATACATTGCTGAACAGAAACATAGCGGTCGGTGCACAATATGCCTCGGGTTACGACAAGCGCAAACATATGAGACCACCCAGATGCTCAGTGTCATCGAGTGCTTTCATGTGGACTCTTTCCATTTTAATTTTGAACAGTAATGAGAAATTTGAACCCAACTCTCTCTCTCTCTCTCTCTCTCTCTCTCTCTCTCTCTCTCTCTCTCGTGTGTGTGTGTGTGTGTGTGTCTCGTGGGTGTGTGTGTGTGTGTGTGTGTGTGTGTGTGTGTGTGTGTGTGTGTTTATATCTATCTATCTATCAATCTATCTATCTTTTTATCTATCTATCTATAGATATCTATAGATAGATAGATATCTATATATATACGCACACACACAAACCTGAAAAAGATTTTTCTGGGTTCATAATCTATTGTGCAATCCTAACCTACAAGGACATATCAATAAAAACATAATTAAATACGAGCTAATTGTATTGCCGCTGCTGGAACAGGACAGAGTGAGAGAGATGCCCCCCCCCCAAAAAATAAAAAACCACACACACACATGCGCACGCAGAGACAATCTCCCACACACCTGCTCCACGATTCCCAGGCAGCCAGTGTGTGAGAAGCCTCCATTCATCTCTCGCCTTGGTTAACCCCTCCAGGGAATGCCACCATCCAGCATTCCGCTGGGAGAGATCCGTGATCAGATGTCATTTGGCATTATCTAAGGAAGGATCCTAATCCACAATCTGCCCGCATCTGTTCGTGCCGCCCCCCCACCCCCACCCCTCCGCGCGCGTGCCCGTGCCACTCAGATGTGGCGGTGTCAGCGGGCAGATGGCGAAGCCCCCTCCAGCAGAAGCCGCCAGCGCTTTTGTGGTGGCCGTTGTTTATCCCGCCCGAGACCAATCCTGAATGCTCGCCATGCAATTTCTTGACCGCCGCCGCAGACGATGAATATTCAGCGCTATCTGATGAAATGGCTTTTAAGAGGCGGCGGGAGCGCAGAGTGCCGACGGTGCACTTTTCCGTCCTGCCGCTTTGCCAAATGAATGCGGGGCAAGGTTAGCTCCACGTCGGCCTCTCAGCTGGATTGCAGCCACGTGCGCCCGCATAATGCACGCCCTTTTCTTGGGTGGAGGCGAGCTTGCCTTTTAAGAGGCCGTGCAAGTGTGTGTGTGTGTGTGTGTGTGTGTGTGTGTGTGTGTGTGTGTGTGTGTGTGTGTGTGTGTGTGTGTGCGTTTTTTATGTGGGCGCACTA
>NW_017808403.1:1875699-1907311 GCF_001891065.2 Hippocampus comes
GTGGGCGGGGGTGTGTGTGTGTGTGTGTGTGTGTGTGTGTGTGTGTGTGTGTGTGTGTGTGTGTGTGTGTGTGTGTGTGCGCTTTTTAAGTGGGAGCACTAATCCATACAAAGCATGCATGTCAAGCTAACCCAGTTACACACATCCTGAAATTTGAACATCTTCACCAATTGGGGAGACCATCGAGATGAGAGGGGGAAAAATGGACCCGCGAAAAATTGTGTAAAGTGATGATATGAGCAGCAAGCTTACTGGAAGATCAGACTCGACTTATCTTTTTTTTTTCTTCACCAGAACAAAATGATTGTTTCTAGCTTCTTTTGTTTTTTGTTTTTTAGTAGAATTGGAACGGTATGTTTGTTGCTTTTGTGACACCTCAAAATTAAAAATAAACAAAAACAAGACGGAGGATGTTGCATTTATGGCAAAATAATTGTTTATTTGCAGTGACTCCTAGAGCTATAAATAAATAAGAAGTCACCAGTGTCCTAACCGTGAAAATTACAAAAGCTACTGCTGTAAAAAAAAAATTAAAAAAAAAGACCTATTTATTATTCAGACTTATTTCCATACTCGCACATTTGGACTACACCGAGTCTGCAACTCGTCTCTTGCCCTGCCTCACCCCTTTGGATGCATTGCATTGCATTGGCCTTTAGATTTTGGCCTCTTTTACTGCCGCTTCTCCATTTTTGTGTTGTGGTGAGCCGTGAGATTTTCTCCTGTAAAATATGTCCCTTTTCTCAGGAGAGGTTGGGAAGCACTGTTTTGGGACTTGCAGTTCTCAGGCGACGTGACTAAAATTGTCCGACTTTCTCATAATGGACTTGACAAGCTGATCGTCCCTCCTCTCATCTTCGACTCAAAAGCTGTGCTGATCTGCTATTCAAAGTGATGCAGAGCGATTGTTTACAAACCAGCCAGGTGCGACCCTTTTCCACAGTAACCCTTCCCCCCCCTAAAAAACGTACTTGTCCAATACATTCGTCGGTGGTAGTAAACCGTTGCATTTCGACCACTATTAACGTCCGTGGCAACGAACGAGTTAACCAATCGCTCGCGTCCGATTGTCGGGATGCGCGTAGCCCGCTTTGACGCGTGTGTGGATGACTGGTGCACAGCATGAACCAAAACAACCACATTGTGCAACTAACTAACTCCATGTTGTGTTTCCTTACTTCCAGGTTAGCCACGATTGCATGTTTTCCATTCATTTATTTTTATTTATTTATTTTTTTGGGTCTTCCCATAATGCTCTGTCTTGCATGCTTCTTGTTCTCTGTCCACTGTTGACTTGTTGTGTCATGGCCCAAGTGATCTGACCGCGAGCATTTCAATTGACAGCTGAAGAAGTGTGACTGGAGCGTGACTCAAAACGGCAGGCATTATGGCCCCAGTGCCGCCGACGACACTTTGGGGATTGCTTGGCAAAGGTAACACTTTTTCCACTCTTTCACGCTCACCCCTCGTTTTTTTTTCTTTCTTTTTTTTTTTGTGTGCACACACTCCACCACCGGCCATCGCTTCATTACTCACGCCGTTTTCCTTTCACGTTCATGTAAGCGGCACACATCAGCGGAGATGATTTACCCCCACGCCCCCCCACCCCAAAAATAATAATAATAAGAATTATCCCGGCAAATAAAGCAGCCTTACTAAGGACACAAACATATTTTTTCAACATTTTGAAAGCAGTGGAGATGATTTACCCCCACGACCCCCCCAACCCAAAAATAATAATAATAATAATAATAATAATAATTATCCTGGCAAATAAAGCAGCCTTACGAAGGACACAAACATATTTTTTCAACATTTTGAAAGCAAAATGGCTCAATGTGTCAAATTAGGAGTGGCGAGGAAATGCGTTTAACTTTCCAAGTTCCAACAGGCCGAGTTTTATTTGCCTCCATGCTGAAGTCATGCTTCTTCAATGAAAACCTACCCCCACCCCCCTCCACCCTCCACCCGCACCACGATGCCACTGAGCAGGCATGAGCTCAGCCACCCCCCAGTTACGTCTCCCCTTTCCACTTTTCCCTGAAACTGCGTGAGTACGTGTGTGTGCGTGCGTTCGTGCGTGCGTGCGTGCGTGCGTGCGTGTGTGTGTGTGCGTGTGTGTGTGTGTGTGTGCGTGCGTGTGTGTGTGTGTATGTGCGCGTATCTGATTGCGTTAATTTAGCGCCAGCTGAAGGTCCTTCCGAACACGTGCGTGCACACATGCAGAATCCCCTTCTTGGGGCCCCCGAAATCGGCCACAGCAGGAGGATAAAAAGTTCTCACACACCACCTTAAGCGTCGTCGTCGTCTTCCTTCCACGCCAGCACGTCAAATCGGTTGAGCAATTCACGTGTACAAACAAAAGAAGCTAAAGGAGGTTTCATGCTAAAAGAAGTGGGGATTTAATTTAAGCGTCGTCGTCGTCTTCCTTCCACGCCAGCATGTCAAATCGGTCGAGCAATTCACGTGTACAAACAAAAGAAGCTAAAAGGAGGTTTCATGCTAAAAGAAGTGGGGATTTAAAAAGAATGCGTCATTATTATTATATGTTTCTTTTTTGGGTTGCTGTTGTTAAAAAGTCAAATGAGGTATTGACTTGCATTCCTGAACAGGAAAACGAATTTTTAGTGACGGGCCTCATTTGGCTTTTAACATGAGATTTAAAAGATGTGACTTGCGTTTCTTTTAATGGGTACAAGACTTCACTCGCATTTTTGGAAGTGTGGAATTCGTCGTCTCATTTTTTATGATTCAACTCATAAAATGAATGTCATTGTTTAAACGTCACTATTTTCTACTTTATTATTTCCATTAACCGGTTATTGAGCTAAACGAATGCAAAGTACATTTCAAATGAACTATTTTCAGGGCCCAAATGTGAAATAATGCAACGGATTTTCCATTCAAATATTAAATGCGTTTGTAAAATCATTTGTATGGCGAAGATGTGAGATGATATTTTAGTGGTTGAATCGGAACACGTTCCGCCGCACTTGCAGCATGTTGCAAGTGATGAGTCCAACCGTTGCCGAATTGACTGGCGTCCTCCTTTGTGAGGTGGGCATGATGTCAACTCGTGCTCATATTTTGCCTGTGCGCCAGCCTTCAGTTGACTCGTGTGCAGTCATGTCACACAGTCGTGCGAGGCAGGATTGGGGGAAAAAAAAAAGTACTGGTGAGACAGATGTTCTTCAAATGTGACATCGTCGCTTTACTGGTGCGCCATAGTCATTCTGTTACTGTTGTTCCACTGGTGCTTAGTGATCTCATGCACTCGTGAAGGCTATTAATTGAAAAGAACGTGACAGGTAACGCAGTTGTTCCACTCGTGCGCTGAATTGTCTTACTAGTGAAGGCAAATAGTGTACTAGTCCAAGGCTGGACGTGGAATAATTCTGCCTGACTGGCAGGGAATGGCCGGGCAATCCATTGCAATGCCATTAGTTAATCTCATTTGGCCGGCTAATCCTTAAGCGTTGCGCGGTTGCCGGCCGAGGTCCCGCCAGGTTCCCGTTCTAGTCCCCAAACATTTTGTTGCCGTCCTAAACCCATTTGGGGCCCCCAACCTTTGTCGCCGCCCACTTCCGAGTAGCGCTCCATTAGGGGTGACGGGATGAGCCGGACGGCGGCGTCCCATCAGCGGCGAGACGCAGATCCAATCGGACAGCCGTCAATTTGAACTTGATTAAAAGCGATGCGGCGGCGGCGGAGGCCACAAAGTGCGCTTTTGTGGCTGTGCGGTCCTCGCGATGTTTCATTACCTGAGACGGGAGACAGAGAGAGGGATAAAGAACGGCCTCAAACAGGAAAGAGAGCCGTTCTTGGCCGCTCTGTGCCTCCTTTGTTCGGCAAGGTAGGAAAAACTTAATCCCCCCGCTGCGAGGCACCGCCGCCGCCGCCGCTGCCCCCGTTTCCTGCCCGATGATTTTTGGCAGGAGGACAAGGAGGGAGGGGAGAAGGCAAAGAGAACTTGAGGACGAGTTGGACAGAAAAAGAAGTGTCGAAGAGAATTAGCCCTTTAAATCCTTCCAATGCAATCTGGTGATGTCTTTGTCGGCGGCCCCATTTATCCGCGACTACTACTTCCTGTAAGACTTTGGCCTGGATCTGATGACCAGTTGTAGGACTCTCCCATACTCAGACATGGAACGCTCTAAAAAGTGATCCTGAAAATATTTTTTTTTCCCTGACTGCACGGTGACTGAGCGGTTCGCACGTCTGTCTTGCGCTTCTGAGTTCTAATTTCATCTGCATCCTAACAACCCGGCGAATGGACGTTGGCTTCGTTCGGGATGAAATTGCCCGCAGTTATGAGTGGAATTGTTGATCGTTGATGCGGGCCCCGTACAGTGGCTGCTTGGGTGGACGACAACGCTTGCCATGAGTCAATTGCGGCAGGCTTCGGCTCCTTTTTTTCTTCCCTTTCAGTCCAGATGGGTTGCGGTTGGGGTCACAGTTAGGGCTTGGGCTGTGACTTATTTTCATATCACAATACAATTAATTTTTTTTTTTTTGAAGTCCCACACATGCCTCTTGCGTATATGAAAATAAATGGAATACGTATGCAACGTACTTGCAGTCAGTGATCTGAAATTATTTGGTCAAGAAAATGCACGGCACAAGCGCATTCTGTTGACATGAATAGTCACATTTGTTTTGGTAACGTGAACAACTCCACAAAGAGAAAAAAAAAAAAAAACCTCTCTCATTTAGCTTAATAGTGAGGCGCAGGTATCCGCCTCATGCAGAAGAGCTGAGAACCCCCTGGGAACAACGCAGCACTTGTTCCTGCTCGCGTTTTCAGTTAGCACCGTTGCTCCCCAGGAACAATCCCGGTGTTGTTTTGCCATTAGCGTGATATGAATAGGGATGGGGCGGCTTTGTGGAGGGACCCCCGCCAACACACACACACACACACACACACGCACACACACACACTCCTCATCCTTCCCAGAGGGGCACAAGCTCTCACACAGCCCTTTCGACTGCATATGAATTTGAAAAAAAAAAAAAAAAAAAGGACTTAATGCTGTAAGAATGTAATGGGTGTAAAAAAAAGTCTATACATTTATTTATTTATATATTTATTTATTATTATTATTATTATTTTTTTTTTTATAAGACCACACTCAATTGCCTATCAGACAGGCTTCATGCAAAATGCCACAGATGGACGACTGCAGTTGACTGAGTCACATCAAGTAGTTGTGAAAGTTTCCTTCGTTTGCTTTCACGACCGCACGCCTTTGCCCTGGGGTGGCTCATTTGCACACTCCAGAAGGCATCGCAATGAAGGAGTCCAAATATACGACCATTTTTTTCCCCCATTTGGTTTTCTTTTCATGTATTTATTTATTTATTTATTTTGAATGACACAAGGCGCCACCGTGAGTGGTATTTTGATTTTTTTTTTTAATTTTTTTTAAATAATAATATCTGCGTGTCTCTCTTTCTCTCTGCTTCCCGACAGTCCTGGTACCTGGGCGAGCTTAGTTCCGTTTCAAGTGTCGAACGGGACGCCGATCCTGCCAACAAATGTCCACCAGAACTACAGCATAAGCATCATTGGTGAGCCGCTGGTCCCCGCGGAAACCGGGAATTGAGCCTCGAGGGTGGACGAGCGCTTCGGAGGAGGTGTGGTGGGCTTTGGGCTTTTTTTTTTTTTTTCCATGAGGGGGACGCCGAAACCAGCAAATGCAGCAGCGGCGGCGGCTGTACAATCCGAACACTCTTCCAAACTATCCCAAGCCCCCTCGCCCACTTTTCCCCGGGCCATGATGGACGCCGGCGTAAGGAAGGAAGCGTCAGGTGTGCCACCCCTCTCCTCACCCTTACACCACATAACCACCCACGCGACACACGCACACACACACACACACACACACACACACACACACACACACACACACACGCACACATGCATACAGTATACACACACAGACACACACACACCAGCCAGTTGTTGTTTGCAGAACTTTCCAATGCATTCAAATACTGTGATGTATAGATGCCTTAATGTTTTACTGCATGACACTCAAATCTGTGCTTCTGATGACAAACGCGGGGGCGGGGTCAAACAAAGTCACTGTGTACACCGTCGAAAAACATTCAGAGTGCTTCTTCGTCGACTGTGATGCCGGGAGAAACAAAAATGTTTGTTGCTTGTTGTTTTCTTTGTTTGTTTTTTTGGGAGACTTCCAACAATTTAGAGAGTTAACTACTTGAGATTGGGCCCCTCACTAAAAGATTTATGACCCCTTTCAAAAAGGTTTTAGGTTTTGGGTTTTTTTTGGTTAAAGAAGAGCAATTTCCATGGAGGCAAGTGCAATTGAATTTTTTTTTTTTTTTTTGAAGGGAAGCTATCAGTCTGTCAGCCCTCAGACTCTAAAGGAAAGGGGGATAAACATGGAATGGTTTTATGGGTAAAATATTTTGATTTTTTTTTTTTTTTTAACAATTTGATTTCGGTCCCAGCAGCAACACCAGCACTTGTTTTTGTTCCGTGTCCTTTCTCAATTGTACAGGGACATATTGTTTATTCTTTTCTTATTTATTTCTTGGCAAAGGGGGAGGAATAACCCCTTTGAGAAAGAAATGAACACATATGGTGTGTAAAAAAAAGAAAAAAGAAAAGAAAAAAAAGGCATTTCACTTTTTTTTTTGATAAGATCAACAGCATTTTGGCCATTGGCTTTGAAAGCGTATGTTTACAAGAGGAGGAAGAAAGAAGTGTTATTTGATGGAAACGTGCAGTGAAATTGTCAATCAGTCAGGCGCTGGCAAAAAAAAAAAAAGAAAAAAAAAACAACAAAAACAAAAAACTTTTTTTTTTTCATTATCGCGCCATCAGCCTCTGCAGTCTTCACTTCATTTGCACGACGATACATGACGTCCACATGACGTGCCTTTCTGCATATCCACACACACACACACACACACACACACACACACACACACACGCACACACACACAGACACATTTTGTTCTTTTTAATCATCGTAGGAACACGCAGAGTTAACATTTTTAAAGTTTTTGTACTCCGAACATGAACTGTTTAACTTCATGTAATATTTTCTGTGTCACAGTTCCATCGCGTATCCAGGCTGTGTATAGTCAAGTTTGTAATCTTTTTTTTTTTTTTTGGTTTTCCCTCCAGTATTTTGCCCCTTCCCTCCCCCGCGGCTTTTCTAATAACCTATCATGCGCCCCCCCGACTTTCCGCACTCATTGTCCTTGAATTCAGAATGATGAAACTTATGCAATACCAAGTTTTGCCTATATAGGTAGTGCTTATAGACAACGTCAAATATTAGAGGCTAGTTTGGAGATAGACACTATTGTAATGCATTTATTTCCTTGATGTTGATGTTGTTGTTGTTGTTGTTGTTGTTGTGGTGGTGGTGGTGGTGGTGGCGGCGACTGTTTTTTCCTTTTTCTCATTTCTTTAATTTGACCAAAGCGGGGCTGCTGTCGGTGCAGTGTTTGTCAAGGTCTTCAAGCTTCATCCGGTCTACATTTAGAACGTTGCGTTTTTTTTATTTGTTTGTTTGTTTGTTTGTTTTTACTTCCTACAAGTGCATCCACGGTGGTTCTACAGCTGCAAAGTCACCTAACAGTCTGACTGTGACTAAAAAAAAAAAAATTTTTAAAGGGAAAAGAACAAATTTGCTGCCGGAGAGACCACTCGACTTGAGGCCAGGACAATCACGCTAAGATCCCCCCGCCCCGGCCTTAACAGCAGCAACAGCTAGCGGCCCGTCAACTGCGCACCAATCACACACAGCGACCAATCCTGGCGAGGGCCCGCCCAAATCAGTGTTGACCGTGCTATCCCCGCCCACTTTCAAATGACCCAATTTATAGCCATAGTTTGGACACCCCTTCAATAAGTCTTGGCACCCACACAGGTTTGTGAGTTCAGTGCACCTCGCTTGATCGCATACAAATGACAGTTCGCAATATAGACAAACCATATGAAAAAAAAATAAACACACATATATAGATAGATAGATAGATAGATAGATAGATAGATAGATAGATAAGTGTTTGTGTGTGTGTGTGTGTGTGTGTGTGTGTGTGTGTGTTCTTTGAGGCCATAACAGCAACCTCCGGCTGTAGGATTCCGTCCTTCCCAGAATATTTTCAGGAGTCTTATGCTCTCCTGAATGGCTCAGGATCTTTGCCTGGTGCTACATACTGTATGTATATGTGGATGTGTGTGTGTGTGTGTGTGTGTGTGTGTGTGTGTGTGTGTGTGTGTGTGTGTGTGTGTGTGTGTGTGTGTCTATCATGCGATGTCATGTTAAACAAGTTGATCCTGTCCTGCCCCAAATGTCAGCCGCAGTCAGTGGAGTGTGTGATTTCTAGCGTGGCCACAAATTGAGACAAGATCATGACTTGAGCGATCTACTTTTGAGGGCATTTTAGTGGCGTGCTTTGCGATTTTTTTTTTTTTTTTTTTTTACAATGTACAACATGTGCCTTGGCTTCATCAAATTTGGGAAACACTGCTCAACGACGTGCACATCAATTCCCAGAATCAATTTTGCAATCCCACCCCCCCTCTCCTCTCCCTGCTCCATCGAAGGAATACATAGCACTTAAACGGCATGTAGGCAATCCCTCCGAGCGAAATCTCTCAGGCGTTACAGGGGCATTATGTATGTCAATCAGTGCGACATGCGTTGACACCTTTTGCACTCGTTCCCCCTCCCAACTGCAAAAGCAGGACGACAAATCCTCAAGTCGAGCTGCATCTCTCCGACTTTTTTTTTTTTTGGGGGGGCGGTCCTTTCCTCAAAAGTGCTTTGCAGCCGGCGGCCATCTCAGACCCTATTGTAGTGCGTTGTCCCCCATCAAGGGTGTGTGTGTGTGTGTGTGTGTGTGTGTGTGTGTGTGTGTGTTTATTGGCTCGCGAGACCTGATGGTCTCAATGATAGTTGAGTGAGTGAGGATGAGACGAGGGTCTCCCTATGGACAAAAAACAAAGTTTGTACACTGTAAACCTTCCCGAGAGTTTAATGCCCTTCTTTTTAAATCTTCCAATTCAGGGAGGGAAAAAAAGAGTCAATTCCATTTTTGGAAAGAAAAAAAAAGTGTTTCCGTGACTGGTTTGGAGTTAGAACTCCCCAGATCTGCCGGATGAATACAATTTCAAATGTTGTTGCCTTTCTCTATGTAATGTGATTGCGGGGTGGGGTGGAGATTCCGCTAGTATGTACAGTGCAACCCGCCGAGTAACTGACACCTGCCCCAAAAGTGTCCGTAGATGCCACACAATTGCCGCAAGGCATGACCGTTTTTCTGAATAAAGTTCCTCTATGTGGCAAGATGGCAACTTAGTTCCTCTGCACCAAGATGCTACAAGATGCCGGCAAATTTTGACTGGTGACTATTTGAAGCCCCTAAATTAATGTCAATAGGGTCTCATGGTGCCAATATGCCGCAAGATGGCAGAAAAAGAAGTTAAGGCCTCAGCTCACTTCGACTTAGTTCCTTGACACCGACATAGCCGGAAAAGCACTCTCGTTGTCCAAATAAAACTTTTCAATTGACATGAACGTAGTTCCTCGGCACTATAATGCCACAAGATCTTTATCTCAGCGAAGCTCCTCAAGTTTATGTCAACATAGTTCTAAACTGTGAAGATGTGGGGTTCACTGTATAAAATGACAACAACATGAAGGCTTTTTGTTTTCTTTGGTTATTAGGATTTTTCTGAATGAGCTTAGTGCTCATTGATCTTTCCATTTGGCTATTTTTTTTTTCCTTAGCGTGTGATGTGCATCTTTCCTTGTGGGTGTGGTTTCTTGTCCAACAAGACAGTGGCGTGTGTGTTCTTTGTAGCAGCTGGGTGGCGACTTTGCCGAAAATCCCGCTCGAGACCCCCACCCCACCCTCCAAGACTGCACAAAAACAGCAGGGTAAAGAAATTTAAAAAAATGTAACTCTAACGTCCTACTATCAGATAGTTGTCGATGTTTTTTTGTTGTTGTTGATTTTTTTTTTTTTTTTTTTTTTTTTTTACGTGATGGGTGCTGTTTCTCGATTGGCTCGCGGGGGATTGGCTCACAGAGAATGTTCCTTTTTGGAAAAAAAGTTGACAAATCCCCTGAGTTCCCGCTAGCACCCCCATTTCTCCTCGTGTCTTCCTGCGACTCCCTTTTTGTGAAACGGAAAGCATGAGCCCCAGGTAGCGTACCTTCCACTCCATTGGAGTTGCCGGGCAGGGTTTGAATGTAGATCAGTGTTCAGTGGCGGCCCTTCAAGTATTCTCGCGCTGCCCACCGTGACTTTTTTATGCAAAACACGTGCAATCCAACCCCCCCCACCTCCACCACCACCACCACCACCTCACACACGCCCACGTTGAAGCCACCGCAAGGGCTCGTACCTGCAGGAAGTCTTTTCTCTCTCTCTCGCTCCCTCTCTCTCTCTCTCTCTCTCTCTCTCTCTCTCTCTCTCTCTCTCTCTCTCTCTCTCTCTCTCTCTCTGTCTCTCATCAACCAGCAATTTTTTTTAAACTAAAACAAGACGAGCAATGCAGTGCCTGTTCCAGCTGTCCGACTTGTACATACATGTGAAATGTGACATAGACTTACTTTTGGGCGGGGCTTATTCATGTCCAAGCATGTCAGCACACATGAAGCTTGCTTGTAGTTTTCAAAATGAGATGAAACATACTTTTTTTGTTTGTTTGTTTTTTTGGGGCAGCGCTATATACAGTCTTTCGAAATGCAGGGCAGGTCTTGTGGCACTTTTACCCCCCCCCTCCCCCCATCCTCCCCTCCATGCGCATGCAACAACAACAACACTAACGAGGCGGCTTTGTGTAAGTATGTAGTGATCGTAGTTTTGCTGCGAGTGTGTGCAAAAGGTCTTTCTATGTATCTGAATGTACGTTTTAGAGGACTTTTTTTTTTTGCCCTTTTTCATTTTAGGAGCCACAAGGTGTCCATTGTGAACAGTACAGGCATAGATGCCTCCTTTTTCTCTTTATTGATCTTTTTTTTTTTTTTTTTTGGGAAGCGACACCTTCCGGCCGGTTACATTTGGTGCAGGGGTTAAAATTGCCACAAGATTAAAAATCAATGTAAATAAAGGCTCAACTCTTTTCTTTTTCTTTTTTTTTCTGTGATTGTTACTGTTATATCCAGCCTATACTGCTAGCAGCTGTTCTTACTGCAGTCAATTACTGGAAGTGGATATATTTCCTATGCAAAAACTGTTTAAACAATAAAATGAGCTATGCTACAACAAAAAAAAATGTCTGTCTTATCTTCCTCCAGTGCGATTTATTTTGAAACGGCAGCTGGAGTTCAGCTACATTACCAACTGTTGACTGGAGGGTTAGTGTAAGCTTTTTCCCACCTCTGGATTGACATAGACAAACCCAAATTTTAGTACACATATTTTTTAAATGAACAGATTAGATAAGAAAGAAGAAAGAAAAAAACTTTGTCTCACAATGTAGAAATTCCCAAGATGAAAAAAAAACAAAATAACAATCATCATTAATAAAATAAAATGCATGCATATTTTTTTTACATGCATTCTTTTGTCAATCAGTTTTTTCATTTTACGAGTTACAATAAAAAAGATACCAATTATTGAATTAGAAAGCATTTGATGAAAAGTTGAAATGTGATGTAAGATTAATAAAATATTGCAGTCAATCCTTTTATACACTGTATATGTATACACACACAAACACACACACACACACATATACAGTATATATATAGATATATAGATATTTATATATATATATATATATATATATATAGAGAGAGAGAGAGAGAGAGAGAGAGATACATACATACATATACATACATATAGATGTATATATGAATATGTATATATGTAGATGTGGACTTGCTGGATTCAAGAAAAAGTCTTGTCAGTGGGCAACCGGCAAAGACCAAAGACAAAAATGGCTTTTTTTAAGACGCCTTGGCCGTTGCCGTCCCCGGGCTAATTGGATTTCATCCCTTCTCCGAAGTGAATCTCGCTTCCCCTGAGAGCAAGCGCAGTTTCACTTTGCTAATCGAGCATAATTCGTCACCGCCGCATGGCTGGGAGAACCATCTCAGGGAGCGCATTGTGTCTCCGGGGTCACTTGAGGTAAAGTCCATGTGGGTCACAGCGTCAAGTCCACCCAGCTCTGATCTAGTAAGCCTTCCTAATGGGATCGAGGTGGCAAAAGTCTGTCTAAATCGCCAATTAGGTCTCATTATGCCACGGCCTCAGATGCACCCGGTGGCGCCCCGCGTGTCCCAACAGGCCGGACGTGGCGCTATGCGGCGCTCACCGCCAATGGGGCGTGCTGATATCAAACCACCCAATCTTTAATGGCAATCATTGCGCCGTTTATCCAAATTGGCCATTGGGAGTCCGCATCTGGCTTCAATAGGACTTGGTGAAAGTCTTGGCACCCGCTTGTCTCCTGCATATTTTCCACCCTCCGTTATCAAGGGCTGCTGTCAGCGATTCGAGAAGGCCCAATAGATGATGATTTTGGCCCTATTATGTTTCGCAAAGCAAATTTGTTGATTGCCTTTGCCCCCTCCCGACCCCCACCCCATGCAAATGCTTCTCTCCCCACCTTGAGATTCACATCAAGAGTTGTGTGTGTGCGTGTGTGTGTGTGTGTACGGTTGGGCAGTGCTCTCACACACACTTGTGAGTGCAGAGGTTGGACTAGACCCGTGCCTGTGCCAGCACAAAGAACCCACATCACGTCCCTGAGCTGCTTCTTTATGTGTCTCCTGTTGGAAAGGTGTGCACTGTAGTTTGAGGGTCTCAAATCGTAAGCCCGCAATAGTGCCCACCACTACCAATGGCACGGATGGACATGAAATCGGGTGGGTGTCGAGCAGAATAGGACGCTCCACCGGAAGTCGGCCATTTTTGTTTGAAGCAACCATATCGGGAACAAAGTTTAAATACAATAGCCCATGATACCAGTTTCGCCGAGCAACGCAAAATTTGTGTCTGAGGGAACAGGATGGGGTGGCCCGGTGGTCGAATGGTAAGTGCGTCAACCTCACAGTACAAAGGTTTTGGGTTCGATCCGGGCTCCAGCCTTCCTGTGTGGGACAGCGGCCCTCGAGGAACAGGATGGAAGACCCCCTGCCCTGCAGGTGAACAGGAAGTCAACCGTTTCGGTTCAAAGCAAACATTTTGGGGCCAAATTCGATGAAAAAGACCTGGAAAATTAGGCGGGAGGGGGGCAAATCACTTTCAGCGATCAATCCCAAGGATCCATGCCCCATGGATGAACCCTTTCGGTTTAAAGCCGCCATTTTGGGCGAGTTCCAGGCCTCGCGCTTTGAACTGCCAGACAAGACATTTGTTGGCATCCATTGTGCACACAACCTTGCCGCTAGGGCCACCGTTTATGAAACCAAGAGTTCAAAAGGGACACAACAACCTATTTTGCACTTGAAGAGGGCCGAGGAGGGAAAATGCTTTAAATAGCGTTCTCATCGCCGTGTATTCCCACACGCATTTGCATAAATTTCATAGTCTTAAGTCGCGGATTGGGATCGGAGCGTGTTACGAGCCCACGTCGAGGTGGCGGTACCAGCCCATCGCACTGAGGCTCCTTGTTATCTCGCTGAAAGCACGAGCCGGGTCTTAAGATCGTGGGATTTGTTCCCAAATGAAAGCAGCAGGATGGGTTCGGAAAAAGAAACAGGTGTTGGGTGTTTGTGCGTCCGTAGGTTGCAAAAACACGCTGTTCATCTGTTGTGTTCGGCTGTGCGTGTGTGTGTGTGTGTGTGTGTGTGTGTGTGTGTGTGTGTGTGTGTGTGTGTGTGTGTGTGTGTATACATGTGACAGAGGGGCTTCGATGGGGAAGAAGGAGGGGGGCTTTATTGAAAAGTGCGCCTCTCCTCCCCTGTTCAACATGCTGGATTAGCACCAGCAGTTTCCCATGGAGCAGTAGCCCACCCCAGCCCCCAATCCTGCCCGCACATTTGCATAAGGCGCAGACAGGCGGCGATGTGACAAACAAACCTGGCACACACACACACACACACACACACACACACAGAACGGCAACCGGCTGCCTCCTATACATGAACCCAAATAAGCGCAGTCCCTCCAAAATGGCCACCTTACAACATATTTCACTGGAGCTCCGCAGCTCGGCTCTCTGCGCCGCTGTCCGGCCGCCAAGTTCCCATCAGGCGGCTGATTTATGGCGCTCGATGCATTCCTCAGGCCGTCCGAGCTGAAATATGAGACGAGAGGATATTCGCTCCGCGGCGCTACGCACCCCCGCTCTCACACGAGAACGTTCAATGGGGCCCTATAGGCAGTGTCAGGCTCAGCTAGGCCCTGCGCATTATTATTCACTTCCAAAATGGCTGCTTGGAAACAAAATGGCTGATGTTAATCTTGGGAATGGATCCTTGAAGTTCCTGTGATGACAGTGTTGGTCAGTGAGAGTGGCGACAGGGAGCGACAGATTTCATGGAATTCAGCCTTCAAATGGCTGCTTCACACCCAAAATGGCCGATGACCTATTTCCACCTTCAGACTTTTTCATGTGAGCTTTTATGACAGACATGTCCGCCCAGTTTCCTGCTAATTGGTGATGGTGGTGATGGGTAGCTCAAGGTTGCGGCAGGATTCAGATGAAAAAATGGCCACTTCCAACCAAAACGGACCACTTCCTGTTCAATTTCAGGCAAAAGTCCTTGAGAATTTTTCCTGCCATCCGTTGTGACGGGCGTGTCCGTCGATTGGTAAACCGGTGACCGGAAGCAAACTTCTATCATGGAAAATGGTCGACTTCCTGTTTAACCGCATTTGTGGGCGGGGTTAAACAGCACCCTGACCCCGCCCTCCTCGACGCATGCACACCTGCTCTCAATCTGCTCAACTTCTCTCTTCCTTGTAGTTTTAGGAGCTTTTTGTTTTCTCTGCGACATTTTGAACAGTAATGATGCTATGTTATTGTGACATGAACACAGCCGAAGCGCTTTTGAGCCATCCGGAGGTCAAGAAAAATGGAGCCGCATGACTCAGCGAAAGTGACATTGAAGACACCAAAGGGAAGTCTCCTCTTCTATTTTTCATCTTTTGGTCATGTTTGTGTCCCCTATTCACTCACCTTTTTTTTTTTAAATCACAAAATGACACAATAGTAAAGTTTGGGTTGGGGTGGGGGGGACTATTTAGCTAAGTTTGTTGTAGACCAGTTAGCACCATATCCAACTCAGCTAGCAAGGATGACTGAGCACAAACTAACATTAGGATTGATATACAACCATTTTACTGTAATTAAAGTAACATAAAATCAGTACTTGAATGAACTTTATTTCATGATAAAGGATTTAACCGAGCTATTATATTTAAATCTACGTGTTTCAGGTGCCGTAGCATCTGTGACAGGGTTGAAGGAAATGAAAAAAATCTCATCAAGTTGCTGGTTCAGCCGGACGAATCAGATGATGGCGTATGATGATTTATTGCGTTTGGTTTTGTTTTTAATTCCCAAATTGAATGGACTGTTTTCCAAGTAGCCGTGCCTAACGTGGCGTGAGCCACGTGCAAACTATTTGCTTGGAATAGCTGCAGCTCGATGACACGACTTTGCTCTGTGTGAAAATCACAGTGAAGGATGTGTTGTCAGACGAGCGTAATTTATGACATCGGCACATGTCAGATAAAACTTGGTGTCGGTGTGATATTTTCGAGGAATACTGCATGTGTGTGTTCTCCGCCATGTTGCCACGGAGCTGATGTTTGAGCGAGCTGCTTTGGCAACGCCGATGTTGGCTCTGCGCGGGTTTTCCCGCCCGGGCTCTCCTACGCTCTTGGCGCCGAGGCGGAGGGAGAGCCCGGCAGCCTTGGAGCGGGCGGCTCCTCCTCTTTGCAGCGATTTTAAAATAGCCACACAGTCAGCCACCCCACCCCTCGCCCCACTAAATCAATTAAAATGTATTGAACAAAAAGTATGAGTCGCTGCTCGTGTCGGTTTAATTTCCAATTGTTTGAAGGTTTCTCCTTAGCCAAACATCGGCGGCAGCCAGCAGTCACCAGCGTGGTGCACCCGCGCGCCACGTGACGAGCACACAGGCCTGTTCTAAAATCGCTCACTCGCGAGTGGATGTTGTGATTTTCCAGGAATGTTCTCCAAGTGATCATTGCAAAGTATAAACACTGGCAGAGATGAATTGAAAGTATTTATTACAAACAATAATAATTACTGACCATTTATCATAATTAAGTTCATAAAAGTCATTTGAGCATTTTTTTTTTCCATTTCAGAAGTTTGGATCAAACTGGTGAAGCTCTTCACATTGATCAGAACCAAAGAAGCAGCTCTCAGTTTCAAAAAAAAAAAGGTTGGGGACCCCTGGTCTATGCTAATTTCAGTTAGCTGGTAGATGGTGTTTTGCATTATATGTCAGCAGAAAGCTAGAGGACGTCCGTCACAATATATATATATATATATATGTGTATATACACACGCACTGCATGTTAGACCTCAACCAATCAGAAGAGTACACATCGAAAGACTATTTAGTTGAGCCAATCAGAGGTAATTTTAGATCTGTGAGAAGCCCAAGACAGGACAGTCTGGAATCTAATTGGTTACAAAAAAAAATTTTTTTACATCGGCCATTTCTAATAGTTTGGGTATGTCCTGGGCCAGCATTTCTGGGTCTGAAGGCCCTGGGCAGATTACAGTGACATGGCAACACACAGAAACTGAAATCTGACTGTCCCACCCCACCTGCAAAAAAAAAAAAAAAATCCAATATACACGCTACTGGAATTTAAAGACGTGTCTGTATTGTGACGTAACAGCGCAATTCATTTAAAGAATCCCCGTTCATGATTTGGAAACCAGGCCGGTTGCGGCGCCGCCACTTTCAAGCCATGGCCTGACTACGTTGTCTTCAACACACTCGAAGAAATGTGTCAAATAATGGAGGTTCACGGTCCACACAATTAAAAAGTCCATTTGCCATAATGCGTGCGCTTCAGACGTAACGAGCGCTTTCTCTTCCTTGCGGGATGTTGTAACAGAACGGCAAAATCCCCCAAAGATTTGCCCGTCTTTTCCCCGAAGCACAATGTGGCGGCACATCTGCAAGCGTGTCTGCCCATTGGAGGCTTTTGTTGCCTTTCGTGTTACACCGCTGCCGTGGCACTTTGGCACCTGAGTACCATTAAGAAGCTAAAGGCTTCAATAATAAGCTGCAGGTGCACCCCTGGCAAAGGCTGGATGGGGGGGCGGGGGGTGTAGTAGTAGTACTAGCATGTGTGTGTGTGTTGTCAGTTTGAATTCTGCATTCTGGTACCTTTGCTCACGTTTTTTTTTTTTTTTTCTCAACTCAAGGGAAACACACTAACGTCCGTCACGGCCGGCCATCCGCGCCCCCCGTCGATAAATGATTGACATCCACTATCAGGACGATTACTTGACACGGTAGCTGTGTTAGAATGTATTCAAATTATTGCCCACACTGGATATGAAGACAACATATGCCCCCACCTGCCATTGACAGCAGCGAGTGGAAGTGACAGCTAATAAGGAGGCAATCTACTTCCTGCAAATCTAATTCCGTGATGAATGGTGCCATGTATAGACCCTGGCACCAGAAGATCACACGCCCACCTGCGGAAACACACGCTGGAATAATTGTTTGTGTTTTTGCCGGCGGTGATCTGACGCCGAGTTTGGAGTAGCTTTCCACAAAACGGAACCACCCTGAAACTTGCTGACCGAGCATGTTTTTGTTCCCCCCCACCAGAGTTTCTGACTTCCAGCTGCTTTCTTGCGGAAGATTGATGATAGAAATTGGCGTCATTAAAGTGTTGGAATCCCTCACCTGTTTAGCATTTGCGATACTTTGCACGCCGGGGCCGGCATGATCGTCTTGCGATCAACCATTTCCAGATTTCACCAGCCGCGGGTCCTTCCTTTTCTCTGTTTGAGACGGGCTGACTTGCCGCTGCGTGTTCATGGTGTACAAGGTGTAGCAACGCTATATTTTCTTCATTTCATGAATCTGCCTTGCAAGCATTGCCACCCAGAGTTGCCGTTTCCAGCCACCGCTTCTCAAATAGGCCTCAGTTTGAGGACGGGTCATTTTAAAGTGGAACGACACGTTCGGTTCCGACCCGTTTCCCATTCCATTTCACATGGTGGCTACAGCTCAGTTCAAGAGGGGACCAGGCCATGAGTATCCATCCATCGATCCATTTTCCGATCCACTTTATCCTCACAAGGGTCGCGGGGTGTGCCGGAGCCTATCCCGGCTGTCTTCGGGCATGTTCCAAAAAAAAGCTGGGACAGGGTCATGTTTGCCGCGGTGTTCAGCACAACATCCCAACTTGACTGGAATTGGGTTTATATTTGCATGATGTCGTGAGAGGCGAAGCTGCTAAACATGATTTGCTTCACAAAGTTCGATGATGTCGCATTACGAGCATGCTTGCTCGAAAGCGCCTCCTCGCCTCACAAAGCCAAAAAGAAGTCACGTAGCAATGCGAAGATGAGCATATGGCTCACGTGGTTAAACCTGGCAAAGAGCGGAAGATGAACAATGATTTGTGGGAAAGGAAATGGACCACCCACAACCCCCCCCAAAAAAAAAAAAATAGCTGTGTGTAAGTATAACCTTCACTTTCATGTGCCCATGGGAGTGAGCAAGACAAGGGAGGGGCTTTTTTCTTTTTTTTTTTCCTTCCGCTGTGTTTGCGGGGAAACGCAACTGGCATCACACACACTTTCCCCCATATGGCGTATGGATCTGCGATGCGAGGATGCGTCGGCTGAAAAAAAAAAAAAAAAAAAGAAGAAGAAAAAGAAGTCCCATATGGGTGTCTGTTTCTTTTCATTAGCTGGCGGCCGCAACAGAAGTAGCTCCTCGTCGGCTTGACTGAAGCGACTGACGATAAATTCGTTCCAACAAGGACTCGACGCCACGGGGATCTGACGTTCCCTTGAGGGCCGCGCTTGAATTGCACACGGATTGGCTCTCGTAGGTTTCAAACTGAGCTTATTATTACCGTTTTGGGGTTCTTTTCATACCAAAGACTGATTGATGTTTGGGCTCGCCTTACTCCAGTTACTCCAGAGAACCAAATATTTGTACACGAGCAATTAAAAAGTCACTTTCCCGTAATTTGTCTCTATACGTGTAACCAATGCGAACATACCAATACACTTTTTTTTTTTTTTTTTTAAATCAAACAGATTCTTAAAATGAAGATTTGATCGTGTGCGTCATTTTCGTCCCTTGCTACTGTTTGCGCAAAAGAAAATGGATTTTCTGAGTTTGATTGTGAAAAAAAATAGATATTGTGCTCAAATTTGTGATATTGATATCACATTTCGTGAGTTGATTTCTGTATATTTTACTTTGCGAAGTCAATTTTGTGTTTCTTGGCATTGGAAGGGGATCAGAATAAGAAGAAGTCGTCTGTTCAACTCAGAACTCGTGTTTTGATCTGTACATCGAACAATACGTGGCCAAGAGGCGAAGAATAAACTGATCCCGTGTCAGACATTCCCTGGATATTCCAGCGTGGCCAGCGGCGCTATTAAGGTGAAAGAGCATTGTGGAGCGCTTCGAGAGGGAAGGGGGAGAAAGTTGTAGCTGCAGGGAAGTGATGCCGGCGGAAGGGTGGCAAGTAGGAGGGGGGGGGGCAACGGTGTGCCCCCTGTTCGCCCCTAGCCACCCTTCTCCGACTGCCATCTGATGTGAGGTAACATGTGAGGGCGAGCATCCATCTGTCCGCGCTGTACGCTAGCAGAAGGTGCAGCTAATGAGGCTTGATTTGCCGCCGCACCTGCCTCCAATCTTTTTTTTTTTTTTGGGGGGGGGGGAGTGATGGTTTGCGCCCGCATGTGCGCAGTACGCATGTGTGTTGGTGTGCCAGGGATGCTCCATCTCGACGGCCGCCCCTCAACCCACGGAAACCTCCATCGACGCCCCCTCCCTCAAGGTGTAATCATTGCTAAGCTAAGATGGGAGCGCCTGCAGGTGGACGAATCCTGGGAATTCATTAGGAAGTAGGTGAGACCCTGGGTTGAGAGCCCCTTTTGACCCGCCTTCCAAACATCCTTGCGCGAGAAAAGCATCCGATTCCCAAAAAGGAAGAAGCAACATCTCCGTGCAACTCGGTTAGGAGAATGTGTCCAGTCCAGAGGTGACAAAAGTACTCGCACACTGTACTTCAGTACACGTTTAAAAAAATAAAACAATATGGATTTTTTTGCAGAGCAACTACAATAGATAATAAAAGTGCGATAAACGATTAATCGAACAATTAATTGGTTCAAAACTATAATGTGTCAAACTCATTTTTGTCGCGGGCCACTTTGCAGTTTCGTCTTCCCTCGGAAGGGCCAAACTACAAAAATGTTTGATGGTCTCATCGCATTATTAATTGCAACAACTCAAGGGATTAAGACTTTGGAAATTGGTCTGTTGTGCCTGTTTGTTCCTTCTTAATGTTTCAGTTGCGATGCAGTTGCTGTGGCTCGTCTATGCTCGCCTCTTGACTGGTACTCGTAAGAGGGAGCACATACTGTAACGCCGACTCTGGCATCCCTTCATGGGCTCATTTTAGAGCAGCGGTCCCCAACCGCCGGTCCGCGGACCGGTACCGGTCCGCCGGGCATTTGGTACCGGGCCGCACAGAAAGAACTTGCCTTCATTCCGTTTTATTTATTTCGGAATACGAAAGATGTTTTATTTTGAAAAACTACCGGATTCTCCGTTACATCCGTCTGTGTTGTGCTTGACACACGTCAAGCCACGCTTCTCCTTCACGTGACCGATTACTTCAAAACAAAACGCAGGAGCTCGCAAAATGAGTAAAAAAAAAACTGCTGGAGATCGCAAATGACGGCGGCCTTAAAAGTACGTTCGAGACAACTGGATTAAAGTTATGGCTGAATACTCTGAGATGGCCACAATAGCACTGTTGCTATATTTCCGACATCCTACCTGTGTGAGGCGGGGGGTTTCTGCAGTAACGGCGACGAAAACAAAATTACGAAGTAGACTGGACATAAACCACACACTTGAGGTGTCATTGTCTCCTATTACCCCGAGATGGGACCGTCTGGTTGCAGAAAATCAAGCTCGGTGCCGTGGTGAGTCGTCATTTTCATGCACTTTGAATTTGCGTTGTATCGTATTTTGAAGGCATTAAACACTGCCATAGCGATCGGAGTGTTGCGGCCAGATTAGACGCTCCTTGTGTTTATTATTATATTTCGAAAACGCCACAGTTTTCATGCAGCTCATACCATATTATTTTGTTGTATTATTTCCGCCACACCTTAAATGCCGGTCCCTGAAAATATTGTCGGACATAAACCGGTCCGTGGGGCGTAAAAGGTTGGGGACCCCTGTTTTAGAGTTCTTTCGAGGATCCTCTGATTTGTTTTCAAATCTTGAAATGGCCTGGCCCCACCTTACCTCTCGGTGCTCCCACGCACCTGCCCGGTGCCTCACATCTGCGGATCAGACGCCATTAGAGGCACCAAGAACTAAACGAAGGCTCAGAGGGGCTTGGAGCCTTTTTCGTTGCTGCTCCCTCTCTTTGGAATGAACTTTGGTCAAGGCCCCTCGCCGCCCACGAGGGCTTTCAAACTCATTCTCTTTGAGTTGGACTGTTTTTGTGCTTTGCTACCAGTTTATTGTTTTATTGGATGAATGATTTTTGCTCCATGTACAGCACTTTGTATACAGCGGTGCTTGTTTTCAAGCGCTCTAGAAATACACTTGAGTTGAGAGTTGAGGAAATCCTCTCGTAAAGTCGAGCTACGCCTATCCCAAAGCTACACCATTAAGTATTTGTTCCACGTTACTTGCGTCCACGTGCTCGCTGCACCGTGCATCGTTCTGAGCGCCCCTCCGTCTCTCGCAGCCTGTCACAGATAGCATTTGACACAAGAGCTCTTCGGGGGCCAGTTATTCCAGGCCATTGAATCCAGATCAAAAGCAGCCCATTGGTGTTCCCCATCTGCTTCTGTCTGCAAACCAAAACCCGGCGTGAATCGTCCACCGCAAACCGCAAATATGAGCTACGTTGGTATTGTGAAAATGCCTGCGCCGAGGAGCACTTAGAGGAGGAGCGGAAATATAAATCTAGTCCCGTAAACTAAAGACCAGATTGTTGTTAGATTCGTCACAGTGATGACGACAACTTTTTGAGAATTGAGCAGCCTCATGTGACAAAAAAATGGATTTTGTCCAAGTGTCGAAATCTCAATGCTCAATTGCTCACTATATGGCAACCCCGTAAGCCATTTCCTCATCCCTGTTTATCGAGAGGTGAAAATGAATTACGGCGTCGTCACCAAATAAATCCAGCAGCAGCAAATAAATCCCAGCCTTGTGTTGAAACCAGCAAACGGTTCCATGGGAAAGGAAAGAAGAAGAAGCGGCAGCGGTGGCGTCAGGGAGTTTTAGAATGCCGATCATCCCATCTGACTCATTTGTTGACTGACCGTTTCCCTTTATATGCTGCAAAAACAATGAAGGCAGTCTGGGTATAACGGGAGAAAAACCTCTAGTGTGGGTAACTCTGATCGCCTCGTCACGGAGTCTTTGAGAGTTTATACTGGGAAAATTAGTCTAGACACAACCCCAGTGGGTGAAAATCTGCACTTTGGACACCACAATCTTGTTCTCATTTACACATTTGCAGGTCATAAAACAAGGGATGTTTGATGCCACATTTTCACACCGATACTAATATGAGAATTCCCTCTTGAATGCCAGGTATTTGTTTTCCCTGAAAATATCGGTGGCTGGTATCGGCAGCCTTGACGATGCCCGATGCCTTTAAATAAGGCCGACGTCTCCACGATTCTCAATTCCTGCTATCGGGAGACGCTTTGTGCTTCTTCTCCTTCTCTCGCTGTCAAGATGGGAGACTTTTCATATGACATCACTTTAAAGACTTTATTTGTCACTCTCAGTTGAAGTTGATGGTAAAGCTGACATTGCGGCTGGGTGGGAACAGGAGATGTGAGACGATCTCTTTTTTCATCAATGGACGCTACAGCCTTTTGTTTGCTTTCAAACTTAGCTTGTAGCAGACGCGTGTTTTCACACCGATACCAATATGAGAATTCCCTCTTGAGGATCAGGGATTTGTTTTCCCTTAAATATCGGTGGCTGGTATCGGCAGCCTTGACGATGCCCAATGCCTTGAAGTAAGGCCGATGTCTCCACGATTCTCAATTCCTGCTATCGGGAGACGCTTTGTGCTTCTTCTCCTTCTCTCGCTGTCAAGATGGGAGACTTTTCATATGACATCACTTTAAAGACTTTATTTGTCACTCTCAGTTGAAGTTGATGGTAAAGCTGACATTGCGGCTGGGGTGGTGGCTGGGCTGGATGGATGGATGGCTTGTGGAGCCGACGATGAGTCGCCGATTGGAATTGAAGCGGATTGACATGGGACAGGAGATGTGAGACGATGTCTTTTTTCATCAATGGACGCTACAGCTTCTTGTTTGCTTTCAAACTTAGCTTGTAGCAGACGCGTGCACATTTTCAGCATGACGTCTTTGATCCACTGGTGAAAAGACAGTTTGATTCGCTCCTCTTTCATCTGTAACTGCTTCAAACAACAAATGCAGAAAAACTGGTTCACATCAGATGACTGTCTGTGTCTTATGTGTTGTGTTGTATTATTTTGTCATTTTATGTTAACTGTTGATGGCGGCGCGGGCACCCGCAGCGGCTCCTCTCTCATCTGTGTTTGAGAGGAAAGAAATTTTATCTGTGCTGTATGTTTCACATGTAGCACATTTGACAATAAAAGTTGACTTGACTTGATTGTTTATTTTGGGAGTTCATGTAATCTAAGCCTCATGCTGGCAGGTCATACGATACGTTGTAGACAGGCTAACGGAAATGTCAGCGACGTTTGTGTAATTCTAAACTTTCAAACAACGGCTGCCTCACCACACCGAGAGCAGCAACGCGTACGACCAGAGCGCACATGGAGACGCGGAGCCACTGCTGGGGAGAAAGCGGCCTTAGCGTTGCGGTGATGTGATACCCCACCATATCCCCCATAAATGGAATAAACGCAACGTTTGCGATTGTTTGCCCCCCCCCTCCATCCCCAAGCACCACATCGCAGTCAAGTCAAGACGCTTAACGACGTCCCTAAATCGTTCATTAGAGCAACGTGTCAACGCCATATGCTCGGGACTAGCTCACTCTTGTGCGTAATGGTGCTCCATTGCCGCCGCTGACGTGGGTCAGATCTCCAGGCAGGTGGCCGGGAAATGGAGGCAGATGGGCCCAGTGGGCCTGCATGCCTGCCCGTCGCTGCTGCCGAATCTCTCAACTCCCCCACGCCCCCCACACCCCCACACCCCTCTCTTCAGTTTCAAGCGGCGCTGATGGGCCCTTGAATTATTACCGGGCCCCCCATTCATAATTACCCCGGGCCTGGTGGGGACCAAAGCCCCACTAATGACGCCTTTGTTGCCGCTGATCAACGGCGCACAATCAACAAGAGAGGACGTATGACTGAGAGAAGCATTGAGCGATAAACGTGCCTTTAGGGCACCCTCTCTAAAACAATCATGCATGCTTTCTCTTCACTCCCCTCGTTAAAGACCACTGTTCACAGGGAGCGTGAGACTCGCGGTGTGTTGCTGGATGGGCGTGTGTGTGTGTGTGTGTGTGTGTGTGGCCTCTGATACGCCGCTTCCCACAGGCTTTGCTGCATCTTGCGTATTTGATGTCTTTGGAAGGCCAACTATAGTGGTGCCCTCAAATGCAAGTCATCATCCACCCGGTGGTGGCAGTGATCTCAACCCCCCCCCCCCCCCCCCCCGTCTGTGCCGCCATGATGTTCATTGTAAAGAGGATGACATGGTGTGTATCGAAAGAGAGCAAGCAACTGTGCCTTCAAGCCTCTGCTAGCTTCATGCTAACACATGGTGGAAAAGATGGTGGGCTCGGGGCTGCCGACTGCTGTCAGGCTATTGAATAGACGGTCCTGAAAACCTGGACTCACCCCACTCACCCATTTTTATTCTGCTTATGTTTATATTTTATATTTATTTCTGTCTTCGACTTTCTCCCTTTCATAATTTTGCTGCTATAAATTGAGAATTTCTCCATTTTGAGACAAATAAAGGTTATCTTACCTTCAATCGTTTAGGTGTTGTCATCCATATACGCATATCCCTTCACAAACCCCACAGGTATATATTCTTTATCCTCTGCCCAAAAACAAGCAATGTGATGGACCCATGGCGTCTTCTGACTGGATTACACTGCCCCCAGTGGACAGGTTGCGCTCACCAGAAGGAGCAACCACAACGAATGTATTTGAAGCATGAAATCAGGATACACCAACTGATCGAGTCTTCACATTTTGTTTGATGACGCTTTTTCAAAAATCGACCGCTCACGTTTGCCACGACGTCACCACACGAACTGTAGTTCACCACTCGGGGTTCCACGTGGTCGCTGACGGTTATTTGCAACTGAGCCGTCGCCTCGCCTCCCTGTGAGCCGACTCGGAAAGCTACCTGACGTTTCCGTTCTCGCTCTTCCGATGGTGAGACACGTAACTCGCTCTCGTCTACTAGCAGGCTTGCAATTTTGGTTTTCTACGACAGGCTAACCAAATATTGGTATGCATACCTGTGAGAAAATGCTTTCATCAAACCCGATGATGGAGGTTCAGCTGGCAGTGTGTCCTTTTAGAAGTGACTACAACACCACCCAGCAGTCTTGTTATCGGTTCTGGACAGCTATTTTTAACCCCCTCAAGGTACCCATGTCAGGTATCTTTATCAGCAGAGCCTCCAACTCAACTATTACTACTTTTTTTTTTGTCCCCTATTTGGAGAAGTCGCTGCCATTTTTTTTCCTTGTTTTTCCTTGTTGGGTTTTTTTTTCGTAGTCAACAAACCGTTGTCAAAATGCGACTTACGTCTTTTCTCGTAATTAATTTGGCTTTTCGTGATGTCTAGACGAGATGAAATGCAAGCTTGAGAATCGGGATGGGATCTTTCAGGTCCCGGCAGAGCTCCGATTGAAGAGGATTAAAAAGTTGGCAGTTGTGAACGCAGACTTGAATTAAGGGTAACGCTGTTTTTATTTGACTATTATTCGAAATCAACTCCTGTCTATCCGTTACTGCCAAATATTAAAAATCTCCATTGTGGAGTCCAGCATTTTCTCGCTCATTTTCTCGCACGTGGCACCAAATTTGCGACCGAGCCGTCGCCTCGCCTCCCTGTGAGCCGACCCGGAAAGCTACCTGACGTTTCCGTTCTCGCTCTTCCGATGGTGAGACACGTAACTCGCTCTCATCTACTAGCAGGCTTGCAATTTTGGTTTTCTACGACAGGCTAACCAAATATTGGTATGCATACCTGTGAGAAAATGCTTTCATCAAACCCGATGATGGAGGTTCAGCTGGCAGTGTGTCCTTTTAGAAGTGACTACAACACCACCCAGCAGTCTTGTTATCGGTTCTGGACAGCTATTTTTAACATCCACTCAATGTACCCATGTCAGGTATCTTTAGCAGCAGAGCCTCCAACTCAACTATTACTACTTTTTTTTTTGTCCCCTATTTGGAGAAGTCGCTGCCATTTTTTTTCCTTGTTTTTCCTTGTTGGGTTTTTTTTTCGTAGTCAACAAACCGTTGTCAAAATGCGACTTACGTCTTTTCTCGTAATTAATTTGGCTTTTCGTGATGTCTAGACGAGATGAAATGCAAGCTTGAGAATCGGGATGGGATCTTTCAGGTCCCGGCAGAGCTCCGATTGAAGAGGATTAAAAAGTTGGCAGTTGTGAACGCAGACTTGAATTAAGGGTAACGCTGTTTTTATTTGACTATTATTCGAAATCAACTCCTGTCTATCCGTTACTGCCAAATATTAAAAATCTCCATTGTGGAGTCCAGCATTTTCTCGCTCATTTTCTCGCACGTGGCACCAAAGTTGCCTCTGAAAATGAGAGTGACAGGCACGAGGATGAAATGCACCTGCTGTCCTTTCTTTGTATTTGGTGCCAAAGGTGCCGGGGTGCCATCAGCGAGAGCAATCATGTCGGCGCTAATATCCTGCTCTTTACTTTTAAGACGCTCTCCAACGTCCCGCCGGCCTCCGAGGGATCCTTTGGCAGATTATCCGTCGTCTTGGCTCGCGACGCCAAAGCATCTGTTTTTCGCTCACCGTGGTCGCAAAAAAAAAAAAAAAAAGGGAGCGAATGGATTTATTGAGTCGTTTGAGTCCAACTTACAGCATGTTTCTCGCGCTCCAGAAAGACTTGACGGTTAGCTTAGCGCAGAACGTGTGGGCGGACATCGATCTAAGATGGGTGGATCCCAAAGTCGAGAACTTGGCGCCTGTTCAAATGAAAAGTGGATCTGCGCATTTTTATTCGGCCGCTTTGACAGCTTTGCCCCCCTCACCCTAACCCGCTAAGTCACATGCGCGGCAACCGCATCTTCCGCATCCTTGCCCCGTTTACACTGAGCAACAATTGAGGTCGTGGCCCTCGGGACAATCCCAACTGGAAAAAAAAAAGATAAGAGTAAAAACATAAAGGTCCGTGATTTTCTTCAGTCCGAAGAGACAATGGGGGGAAAAAAGTGCGTCCAGAACAAAAAGATTGACTTGGTTGCGTCATCACACAGCAGCAAAGTCGGAGCCTTTGCGCTACCAAAATACTCAAAATGTCTTTTTTTTTTTTGTCCCTTTTAAGCAACTTCAGCAAAAAATCATTTTCCTCCAAATGCAATTTCCTCTTCCCGACAGGACATTCGGGGCAGAGCGATGCTACTGAAATGACTCATGCTCTTCCCAGTTCTGGGAACGGCGCCATGTTGGTCCCCCGGTGCGGCCGTGGAAGCCGCCCAAAACTCGGGTGAGGAAGAAGGCTTCCGTGGTAGCCTAGCAACGGCGAGCACAAACGCACACACGTCGACTGGATGGGTGGCCTTGCGCTGCCAGAGGCGGGATGGGGGCGCCTGGCTGCAGCTCAGTGGCACTGAAACCTGCCATCGTGAGATTAGAGGATCACAATCCTCGCAGCTCTTCCTCCTGCCAAATGGGAAAATCTGTGCCACTGGGCTCTTCCCTCACCAGATGTACACGGAGACGCGTCCCGCCCGGCAACATCGCGCAAGATCTCGCCTTCCGTCAGCTAGCGCGCACGATATATGTCTGCTTTATGCACCGTACGTGTACGGTTTGGTGGCCGGCTGGTTCTCGATAGCTTCAAAGCCCCTAAATGTCTTTTGAATGTGTGTGAAAGCATGTCGGAGCAAGTTCAGGATTTTTCATGATAGTTTTTAGTTTATTTTTCAAATCTTGTTAGTTTTGCTTTGTTTATTAGTGTTGTTGGCGGTTTGCTTGGTTCAAGTTTGGCTTTAATTAGTTTTAGTTATTTTTTTGGGGCACGATATCTGTTGAGGGTGAGCTAATAATAAAAGGTCACAAGAATTATTGTGTCGTAAAAGATCAACAAAATAAAATATCATTTCAAAAGTGCATTGACTTACGAACAAATGAGCAAGCCGTCACAAAATAAAACTGGGCACTGCATAACAGTCCACAGAATTTCAAGTGCCATCAGTGCAGCGCAGAATCATCCTCCAAAAGTTAGATGAGACCAGTCCTTCTCAACTCGTGTTGCGGTAGACGGGGTGATACCTTGGGAAGGGCGGGGTCGGGGGGGTGCACATGACCCAGGGGAAAGATGCTTCCCCACCGCCCCTTCGTACTAGAATAAAGTGTAATTGCTCATCCACGACAGTAGGTGGCAGCGGTGATCTTTTTTTCCAAGCAAAATTGCGCACTTCAAAACTTTGCGCTTTTCATGATTCCGATTCTGTTCGTCTCCAGCAGGTGGCAGAGCTGCTCCAGTCTGTCCAGCTGCGCACCTTTTACCCATCATGCTCAATAGACAATGCGAAGACTTCCAAGCCGACAACTGACCGTCGGATAATTTGCCATGCTCAAGCTTTCTGTTTTCTTGTAAGTCGTAATTTAGTTTGCTAAGTTATTCTCAGTTGTTTGTCGTGATTTGACTCTCTTGTCCTTTTGAGACAAGCGATTTCCGTTTGTATTTTCCTTGCCTTTTGCAATTGCTTTTTGTTTGTCTCGTTTGATCCTGGCGTGTTGACCATCGTGGTGATTTCCACTTTGTCAGTCTTGCGTTTGTTGAGCAACCTTTTTGGTATCCTAATCTTATCCTCGCACCCCCATCCGGATAATTGCGGCTGGTTCCATCTGTTCCAAATTAAAAACAATGGCTTCAAAGTTGTTCTTGTTTTATTCAAAGCTCTGGAGAGTGATGGAGTTGCACAAAAGGGATGCCATTTTTAGTAGCCGTGGAGAGTCGTGGTGCAAAACGCAAACTGTTTTCTTCTTCCTGGGGAAGAGTAAGAGAAACTAACTGACAAGTGCTCGTTTAGGTGCGTCCCAACGTACACGGCGTCAAACCATTCATTCAGGAATATGAGAGGAATAAAATCTCAAAATAGAATGTCGAGAAGGCCAAAAGAGTTTGTGTTGTTCTAACCCTATGACGATCGATGCCCGGTGTGAACCCGCGTTGGCCATGAAGCTCACGGGGGCGTTCTTAGGGCAAAGCGTTTTGGTTGTTTGAAGAACACAAGCGCTCCTTGTCTTCTGGACGTCTCCACGAAAGAAGATTGTTTTTAGGTCAAACCTCTTTGAGGCAAGGCGCGGGTCCCGCTGGGTGAGGTGGCCGCGAACCCCGGCGAGTGTCTTTTACCCCATCAAGCGAGGGACCGACCGCTCCCGCCGGATGGCACCGTGACGGGGGGATGGCAGTGGGAAAGGGCAAAGCGGGATCGCTTGGGAGAGCAGAGCCCCCTCGCAGCCGCCGCACGGAGGGAAGGGAGGCGGCATGGTTGGGATTCCCCGTATGTGTCCGGGGAATCCGTAGCGAGGCCAGATGGCACAGGCCTGCCGGTCTTTGGGAACGGCAGCAGAAGGTAGCGGGAAGCGGCGGCGGGGTCAGCGCTTGATGTCGGACGCTCCCCGGAGCGTTTCCTTCCATCCCTTTGAACAAGAAGGAGCGTCTCCAACCCGCAACGCTGCCGATCGCCCGCTTCACACGGCGGCCGACTTCAAAAGCGCGCCCCCGACTATTCCCTCCTGCCCCGAGCCTCGCGAGCTCCGAGCATATGTTGTCGGGCCCGAGCGTGCCAAGAACACGCCGGCGAGGAGCGCACGCCGACATATTGTGTTCTCTTTCCGACTTTCATCTCGCACAATTCCGGTCGCCGCGCGAGGCACGACGCGACGGTGGCCAATTATATCGCCGGGCGCTCGCAGACAGATGTCCAATGTAACCTGGTTAGCGCTAATAGGCGGGTTTTTGAAACCGGACTAATTATTCGGCATTCACGCCGGGCTTCGAGGGTTCTGACGCTGAGTGCGCGTGACAGGTGTTCGCTCCAATTGGCCGCCCCGTAACAACGGTGACGGCGGCCATTTGCGGCGGCGGAGAAAAAGAACCTCCATAATCTGCCGCCATTTTGGTTCCCATCGCAGCTTTTTAAAGGTGCCGCATAGACAAAGACCCCTCGTTATTCTCATTAATCCTCCATCTGTCTCGTTGGCAAAAGCCCACCGCTACCCGGCTCGGCGCGGGGAACATTTCTTCTCGATGATCTCCTCATGAAAGCTGAAGTCGTCATCAATTGTTTTTTTGTTGTTTTTGTTTTTTTGAAGAATGAGTTGATTATCCTGCAATTGTCTTCTCTATTGCATAAAAACTTTGCCTGCAGAGAGTAATTCTTTTGGATGATTTGCACATTTAGCAAAAAAAAAAGGATGCTAATGCAGGTCAAATTTTTGATGAATTAGTCAAGGGGCTGAAAGGTGAAGGGAACATACCACCCACAACAGCAGCAAAATGGAAATGTTCTAAAAATGATACTGCGAGAGCCTACACAAATATTTCAGTGTAGGAACAATTTTTATTGACTTTGTAGATTTAAAACGTGTATATACTGCTAACATTATTTGTTTATCTGTGTGTGTGTGTATGTGTGTATTTATGTATGAAGTGTATTTGCATATATGTATCTGTTTATTTTTTTTAATAATTATTAAATGTTTATTTTACAATTAGTGTACTGTAAAATTTAAAGTTAAGTGACATTGCATTGGAAAAGAAGTTTGTTGTTCTGTGTGTGTGTGTGTGTATGTGTGTATTTATGTATGTATGTATGTGTATATATATATATATATTCATTTTCAGTACCCACACGTCCAAACATTTGATTCTGGCATTCAGTTCCATAGCGGTTCACCTTGGACTGGAACTGTGTGTGTCTTACTATCTCTTTCAGACTCTTACATCTCCTTCAGAGTTTTTCTTTTTTCGTTCTCCACTATGCCCTGCACCTTCCCATCTTGTGTGGTGAGCGAGAACTTGGGCCTTTGTCTCCCCCGGGATAGCTTCCCATTGTGTGAGCCCTCCAACAGAGAATATGAATCATACATTGTCAGATTCCTATCACCACTTTAAAAAAAAAAAAAAAAAGGCCACGAAACCTGCATCAATTCATTTTCCTTTCCCCCCCGAATATTTTGCCA
>NW_017808403.1:1907383-1912423 GCF_001891065.2 Hippocampus comes
AATTCATTTTCCTTTCCACCCCGAATATTTTGCCAGCACGCGTACACACAAACACCCAAAAGCCTAATGCAGCACATTTGTCGTGATGTAGCGAAATAAATATTTTTTTTTTTTAAAGAGAGAGAGAGGGAAGGCGGTACGTGACGGAGCCGAATGCATCCATCTTGTGCAAATCAATGAAAGGACTCGCATTTGCATTTGGTCACTCAGCTCGCGACTGATCTTTCAATTTGTCTTGACCAGGGACTGGCCCATTGATTTCCTTTGCGTAAATAAAGTGCAATGGAAATCAAAGATAATTAAGATGTGAATCAAGGGAGAGCCGCTCGCCGAGGAACATGAGTCAGCCAAAGCACTGATATTATACACTGAAAAGGAGATTGATTTCTTTTTTTTGTTGTTTTCGGGTAAGGGGAGGGCGGCGGGATGTATAAACAATGCCTCGTGAATCAATCGAGAAAGCCATCTGATTAATAGCCAAGTGCAAAATAGCTTCCGTGTTGGCCGATTTCCTCCACTTTCTTCTGTATTTGTTGGTTCCCCCGGGACAGAATTTGTCGCCCTTTACCGAGCCGACGTGCACATTTAACATGAGAAAAGAAAAAAAACAATCTCATCCCGTGTCACCTACACAAGAAGATCAGGACAAAAATGACAATGCTCTGAAAGAATGATGATCATCTTGTTTCGGTTTGCACACTTTTCTCCATCGACTTTCAACGACCTGGAGAGGAAGCACGTCAACAGAGCGGCAATTAGCAAAGTCGATGGGGTCCCACCTGAATGATTTTGAACGTTTTGGAATTTTCCTTGACTGAAATACCGCATCCTTCGACGGACGAGCGTCACTTTTCCAGGAATATTCATGTTACGATGCAATACCGTACAGCTTTCTGTCTATAGCGTTTCGACGACGGCTGCAGACGCTTTCCAGAACATTGAACACAAAATAACGATCATATTGCTTTGATATCTTCATGATCGAAAAAAGACCCGGACCCAAGTGAATGTTGCAATGACAGACACGGGTTGGGGTGGAATTTTGACATTGAACAGCGTTAACTTGTAGCTTTTCCAGGAATATTCATGTTACGCTGCAATACCGTACAGCTTTCTGTCTATAGCACTTCGACGACGGCGGCAGACGCTTTCCAGAACATTGAACACAAAATAACGATCATATTGCTTTGATATCTTCATGATCGAAAAAAGACCCGGACCCAAGTGAATGTTGCAATGACAGACACGGGTTGGGGTGGAATTTTGACATTGAACAGCGTTAACTTGTATCCCGCATCCTGCTGTCCGTGAGTGTTGCTATGCGAGTTGGCTGCTGTGCAAAGTTGTGCGTCAGACTTTAACCCCTCCCAAGAGGGAAAAAAAATGGTATAAGGGGGGGCCGCGCCCCACTGCTTGGGGAGTCGCTCCATCACACATCTGTAAATGTAGCTGAAATAAATCTCACTGTTGTACAAATACTGTCGTGGTCTTGGTTTCCTTGGACAAGTCGGCGTCGTTACCGATCAGTGATATCGAGATGCAGTCGAACGTGGTGACATCGTACCTCGAGGGTCATCGCGAATCCGCCCGTTATGACGGTCGTTTGTAACCGTTTCCAATAAAATGGCCGCCGATGTTGACAGTATGAACATTTGCAGACGTAAAAGCATGAACCTGTAATACATTAATAAACATGTCGATTCCAAATGCGTGGATACAGTAAGAAAAAAATGGGAATTTATGAAACATAAAACAAACCGCTGTAGCGTTCCTGTTTCATCTCTGAAAACATTCCGTCAGCAAACGAAAAGCGCCTCTGATCCAGGTCAGGATGTGCTGCGCCCCCGCAAGCCACTGACAGTCATCTTGCATTTAGAGCAGGGGTGGCCAACCAGTCAGAGACTAAGAGCCAATTTTTTTTTCTGTGTTACTGCAAAGAGCCACATCGTGCACATGCGCGCGTGCGCACACACACACACACACACACACACACACACACACACACACACACACACACACACACAAACACACACATGAGCCGCAGTGGTTATTTACTACTTGGGTCAGCTTGCTACATATTTGACCAGAGATCGACTTTTGAAGCGACGAACCCGTCATCGACCCGATCACGCACGCGCAAGCTTATACACAAACACACACACACACACACACACACACACACACGCATGCACTCACGCACGCCAAGATGAGTGACAGCCGGAACTTCATACATAGAAAGTCCACCCCCCTACCCTCCACCCTCGTTTCCTCCTCCCAACGTTCGAGCTCGACTTGGGACCAGTCCGCTGGCTCTGGGTCGATCGCGATTGACGTATTGGTCACCCCTACCTTAAAAGATGACTAGCTTAGCGCTGAGCACCGTTGTTTGCGCACGAGCGGTGATTCAGCTGTCATCTAATTCGTTGCCCTGTATGTCAATCAAGTAACGGGATTGATGATAGGCTGACGTAGTTAGTTCTGTGTATTTAGCGCCGTTGTTTGAATGGCAGTGCCACCGCCGAGGCGTTTTCAACGCTTGTCATGTGAAAGCCCGGGAGCCGCATTGAACTAGCCAAAGAGCTGCATGTGGCTCACGAGCCACGGGTTGGCCACCCATGATTTAGAGCCCGCACACGCCAGACTTGTGTGCGGGCAGCGTGGCATCGGTTCCCACTCGGTGTGGATGTGGATGCGAATGGTCCTTTGTCTCGAAATGTGCCATGCAACTGACTGGCGACCAGTTCAGGGTGCGGTCCGCTCTGCCTTCCGCCCGAAGTCAGCCCGGATCGGCTCCGGCAACTTCCCGCGACCCTGTTCAGGATGATCGCTGTTGAAAATGGATCCATGAACGGGTTAGCATCGTAGCCGAAGCTCAAATATGACTCCATTTTCAATTGTCGCTCAACATGGACGCTCGGGCTCATCAGAAATCCTCCTCAGTTGAGTTTTGCCGCGTGGTTGCGCACGCGCGCGTTACGCAATCGGCCTCGCTCTCCAACTCGCGCGCCGCTCAAGTCTTATCTTGCCACTCAGACCACACATAAAAGCACACCAGCGGTGCTCCGTCCTATACAATATCAGCATGTGGGACGCAGAACAGCACCTTAATTGATTTGTTCCAAATCTGCTCTATATGCCCCGAGATAAATTTTGGGAGTGGGGCGTAGGGGGTGCGGCCTTTGTTTGTTTGGTTTCACTTTGAAGACAATCCAGCGATTCTGTTTGGTATCTGCGGACCAAGGCCATTGTTCACGGAATTTGGGGTCCGAGCCAGAGTCCCTCACGGATGATTTATGTGTTCAGCTGGGATGAGGGGCGGGTGGGCCAGGCGGGCGAATATCATCTGGCTGTAGAAAGGCGCAGCCCAGCAGGCCGAGAGAAGGCTTAAACAGAAGCAGGACGGCTGCCAGGTCCTCTCCTCCGCCATTGTGCTTTAATTAACCTATATAGGAGCTGACTGGTTAAATGTGCAGTGATAGATAAGGCCCCCTCGGATGATTGATTTATTTACTGCGCGGGCTGGCGATTTCCATAACATTATGGCCACAAAAGCCATTAAAAGTCAAAGTAGGTGCGGCCCCGCAACCTGCGCTTGTTGGACTCGGGAAGCGCCATCGGCAGATACACACTCCGCGGCGGTCTTTGCAATTCTTCAGTCACTCTCCCCTCGTCAATCACCAGAGATGGATTTTCAAATCGTGGACTCCGCAGTCCTGTGGCTGAAACGATTCATCGCCTTTTCCAAAATCCCCAAGGATTTTGAGATGCTGGACTGTAGGGTTGACGCTAGGGCGGAAACGCTTCAGTGAATACTCCCTAATCACCGTGTTCAGATTTCTACATCGTGTACTGTATACAGATTCGATTCATTCAAATACCCGCTAATCACGAGAACGGGATTGTTATGTGTAAACGGAGGTTACGTTCCAAAAAGAATCCGTGAAGTCGTCATCTTTATTTTTTACAATTATTACCTATACAACACTGTATTGAATGAAACCAAAGATTAAACCTTTTTTCAGGCCCAAGCATTTAATATATATATATATATATATATATATATATATATATATATAAACACGTTTTCTTACAAACAACTGACCGTTTTTTAAAATACTGTACAAAACGTTCCGTTGACGTTGCGGGTTTTGTCATGGAGAAAAGCTGTACAGCGATGAGGCACAGAGAGCCCTTAAAAAAACGCACAAACAAATACCGTGAAACAGTGAAGCTGTGAAAGATGAACCGTTTTATAGCAAGGGATTACTGTATTCCCAACTCAAGGGATTTTTATATAGTTGAGTGTAGCGGTGTGACATTTGTCCACACTTTCAACGACTTCACCATGGCACCAAAATGCCACAAGAGGGCAGCAAAGTAAGTAGCCGCCAACCTACCCCGGAAACGCAAAATCACGTTTTCATTCTCGAATTGCTGGGGGCGCATTGTGGGATACGCGAGAGGGTGATTTCCAACGCAGCCCCTGACCACGAGATAGCCAGGGCCTTCTCTTGTCTTGTCTTCTTTTCATTTCTTTTTCTTGTCTTTGTTTTTCAAGCAGGCGCCTTGGTTCCACGCGTTCCAGCTGCGCCTCTCGGCTCCTCGCGCCACGCATGCGCAGCCGTCACCCGTCGCCATCCTCGCAGGTTGGTAGTTGCCGTGGTGACGCTGGAAGCCGTCACCCGAAATGGCTGAGGGGCGGAGGGCGAGGGGGTTCATGCCGTAAATCTCCACTTTTTTTTTCTTTTTTTAATTTAGGAAATTGGCAAAGGAAGCTCGGTAAATGAATCCCTGTTAATAATAATTGGCATATGGGACAAAGCGCAATTAGGCCGCTGTTTTGGCATACGGGCAAGGAGCGGGCGAGAACACGATCTCATCTCAGCAACGTGTGGAAAGAGTAGCGGCGGATCAGGTTACGGTGGCTTGTCCCTTCTCGGCTCATTCGGTGTCCTCTGAGAGCACAAACGTTCCTGTTTGCTCAGGTTTAGCTCACTTGAGTTTTTTTTTTTTTTTTTTTCTGCGTGTCGCGAGGAGGGG
>NW_017808403.1:1917283-1922477 GCF_001891065.2 Hippocampus comes
GGACAACGCAAATATTATTCCTGATATATATATATATATATATATATATATATATATATATATATATAAACACGTTTTCTTACAAACAACTGACCGTTTTTTAAAATACTGTACAAAACGTTCCGTTGACGTTGCGGGTTTTGTCATGGAGAAAAGCTGTACAGCGATGAGGCACAGAGAGCCCTTAAAAAAACGCACAAACAAATACCGTGAAACAGTGAAGCTGTGAAAGATGAACCGTTTTATAGCAAGGGATTACTGTATTCCCAACTCAAGGGATTTTTATATAGTTGAGTGTAGCGGTGTGACATTTGTCCACACTTTCAACGACTTCACCATGGCACCAAAATGCCACAAGAGGGCAGCAAAGTAAGTAGCCGCCAACCTACCCCGGAAACGCAAAATCACGTTTTCATTCTCGAATTGCTGGGGGCGCATTGTGGGATACGCGAGAGGGTGATTTCCAACGCAGCCCCTGACCACGAGATAGCCAGGGCCTTCTCTTGTCTTGTCTTCTTTTCATTTCTTTTTCTTGTCTTTGTTTTTCAAGCAGGCGCCTTGGTTCCACGCGTTCCAGCTGCGCCTCTCGGCTCCTCGCGCCACGCATGCGCAGCCGTCACCCGTCGCCATCCTCGCAGGTTGGTAGTTGCCGTGGTGACGCTGGAAGCCGTCACCCGAAATGGCTGAGGGGCGGAGGGCGAGGGGGTTCATGCCGTAAATCTCCACTTTTTTTTTCTTTTTTTAATTTAGGAAATTGGCAAAGGAAGCTCGGTAAATGAATCCCTGTTAATAATAATTGGCATATGGGACAAAGCGCAATTAGGCCGCTGTTTTGGCATACGGGCAAGGAGCGGGCGAGAACACGATCTCATCTCAGCAACGTGTGGAAAGAGTAGCGGCGGATCAGGTTACGGTGGCTTGTCCCTTCTCGGCTCATTCGGTGTCCTCTGAGAGCACAAACGTTCCTGTTTGCTCAGGTTTAGCTCACTTGAGTTTTTTTTTTTTTTTTCATCGAGCGTCGAGGAGAGGTGAGCAGCCCAGCTCTCCCGTTGCTTTTAATAACTGGATGGCCACCATCCAGCTTCAGGCCAACGCCAGGAATGGCTGATCCCTTCACACTCTGGCACCTGGAGAGTGTGTGTTTGCTTGTTTCCGCGCGAGCGTGTGTGTGTGCGTGTGTGTGTGTATGAAGCCAGCCTGCTCGAGGTGGCTGCACCACTGGAGGCGGAACACGGCGAAAAATCAAAGGCCCTCACCTGCAACGGAGTGAGACGCAAAAATCCTGCCGTGGCCGCGGGCCAAGCAGCCCTTGCATACGTTTATGAAAAACTTCTTTCATGTGATGAAACACTGAAAAGGAAAAAGCTGCCGTCCTGCAAGATTGCGGCAAAGGCAGCCTCCTCCTCCCGGAGCCTGTTTGCGTATGATTAGCGCCCGCCGCTGCGAAGCGGCTGCACAAATACGATACGCGTGTTTGCACGAGCGTCGTCGTACATTTTCGGCATTAATCCATAATCTAAACGAAGATGGACGCGCGTTTGATTGCTCAGCTGTGGTTGGAGGAGTCAGCGGGGTGTGAGTAGTCAAGCCGCGGGTCAAAATATGCGCATCAAGTCACACATGCGCAAGTCATTCCGCCGAAGGAAATGTTTTGAACAACAGTCGTGCGTTGCAAGCGCGAACGTAAGAACAAAAAAATTGTGAACAATCCTTCACCAAAAAAAAAAAAAAAAACATGTTCCAAGTTGTTCAACGCCACTCCCAGCTGAAGTTTACTGTCAAACTAAGCATAAAACAAAGAGAATAAACATATGGTGTATTTCAAACAGCCTTGCCTTAAAGCGACAGTGTGTAGATTTTTTTTGGAATTTTCAATGTTCATTCATTTTAAAAACCCAATAATTTGCAAACAAATGTTCTCTCGCATCAACGTAAAAAAGTGCACCATAAAGTACTACTGAAAAAATAAAAATCACATTAAAAAACACGATTATTCATTGATTTCAAAACTCTGTACGTATTTAACTCCCGAAACTCAAATTTAAATGTCACTTCAAACAACAACCACAAAATAAATTAGTAGCAAAGTAAAATAATTTGCAATTGAAAACAAAACCGCCCGCTCCTTTCCTTTCCGGTGAATGCAGCAGCTGAAGTGCACCAAAGTGCTCGACCCTGAATGTGCTGTCGTATAACTTGGAGCTAACAACAAGAAAACAAAAAGAAAATCACAGAAAAATCAAGAGAATGAAACTCAACATCTTCAAATACCCATACAGTCAAACAGTCAATACCCAAACCATCTCATTTCATCCAACAAAAGACCGCTAGCTTTAGGCTAACATCATGTCAAATCCAATCGATGGGCTAACTACTCAATTAGCACAGATTTTTATGGTCATTATAAACCTTCAAGCAACTCATGTCGACTGTTTAGCGCCTCCAAAAGTGCCCTTCTGTCCATATAACTTTGTCGAACAAAACATACCACACGCACAAACAAAGAGTTTTCAGCAGGAAAAAAAAAAAAGGCCTCTTGTTGACTATTTAGCATCGGTAACCGCTGGCCATTTGGTTCTGGACGTGTTATCGTGCCAGAGCCACGTGATGATACCGCGGCTGCTGATGTGAGCTCGGTTTGGGAATGATGTGATGACAGCAGACTGCTCACTGTGAAATTGCTTGATTTTTAGCAGGATGTTGGCCCTGCAGCCATACACAATCCGCCCGTCGCGGTCAGGTTTAAGCGCGCAAATCCACTCGGCCTGTTACGGGCTTGCTCCTTCACGTTTCAGTGCCGAGAGAGGCCCTCACGACTTAAGAGGCGTGTCCTCATCATTTTTGCGAAAGCGGTGACTGTATAATCTGGCTTCACCACTATTTGACCAATTTAACCCCAGTTGGATACACAGATTAGAAACAAGAAATTGCCTATTTAAAGTGTGCTATAGGATTTATTCTTGAATCAAGCGTTATTTTGACCTAAGTATGTCTTGGACTCGAAGCCGTGTTAAGACTTTTTGGAACCGTTTGAAAATGTGAAAAATCTCAGCGGTGGCGGTTGAGGAGTTGTCGTGGGGAGTGTCTGGTTGTATATTGAAAAAGATCTGCCTCACAAAGGTATTGATTCAAATATTTATTGATGTATTCTGTACTTCATACAGATGTAAAAGGGAAAACTGTTGTTTTTATATGTTTGTCTCTACTTTTATTTTATTTTTTTAAGAAATGTGAATAAGATTAAGCGAGGGTGTGGATGTGAGTGTAAGAAACATTTTTTTTTTAATAAAATTAAACACTGTAGTTTTACCCCTCCTACATGCTATCTGAATTCTATCACAATGCAGTGATCCTTGCTGAAGCTATGCGCTAAAAACACGCCCCACTTAGCTGTCAACTGTCAATCAAATATGTTTTGTGCGTCTAGCTAACATATGTTTACACATCCCTGTATGTTTGAGCTGCAAGAATATATCTGCTTTACGCTTGGGGTGACTGGCATGCGTGAATCACGCCGAGTCATCGTCGCGACGAGAGGCACAACGTATACTGGATGCCGTGTTAGCCACGGCTAACAAAAAAAAAGCAGGAAAACCAAAATCGTGAAAACATGTTTGACGCTTTAGCATAGGTGTAATGAGTTTAGAAACAAATGTCTGAAGTACCCTTTACAGGGGTGTAAACCATGAACCGCAGTCAAGTTCATCGTACTCCAAAATGTGAGTGGAAAATGACTCAAGGACGTTTCATATTGAGGAAACTAAAACATGACGCGATGCTGTCAAATAATTGGGCCCGAATTGGAAGAAAACGCAAGCGTGACTGGCCTTTTGGCATTCACATGATAGTCGCCCTCCCACTATTGCATTTTTCATAGCTTGCCCATTTGCATTTCAGTCACGAGATCGCGATACCATACTCGGTTTGTGTTTGGCTTTGAAAAACGGCAAATCTTTTGATGCCCCGCGTAGCTCGCCACCGAAGCGCTGGCGTGTTTGCGTCGACCGTGAACAGAGGCCTCACTTCAGTCGCTGGAATATACTCAGCAGGTGACAGGCAAGCATATGCCTGGAAATGCCATGGGGTCCTGGAGCCGGATCATCTCCAAAGGCTAACTGGCAGCTCCGAGCAGCGACGTCACTGATGCATATTCACAAAGAGCATGAGGGAACACAAAAACCTTGGCCAGCTGCTTTGCTGGCCGGCGCCGTGGGCTCCTGACCGCCTTTCGAGATCCGACCGCACATTCACTCAGCGAGCGACCAACAAAATGCTGTCTGTGTTCGCTCGGGGCCAAGCGGGTGTCTTTGTGTTGAGTTTTGACAAGTAGATACAACCATGGCTCCCCCCCATCCAGTCACTCAGTGGATTTTTTATCATGATTATTTGAAAGGCAGATGCTCCCCAACACATTTCTTGCACTTCTATTGCGCTGTTGAGAGGACCGAAGCTGTTCTTTTACCTCCTGCTGGCATCAAGTGGCTAACTCACCACACACACACACACACACACACACACACACACACACACACACACACACACACACAGACACACATGCAGTATAAGTCATCAGGTTAAAGGTAAAACTATTAGAGTGTATTATTTTTATGTACCTGTTCAGTACAGTATAGATTCTTATACAGTATATCATTTTATGCTTACATTTGGGGATGAACTCCAACACACCTGATTGAGTTGTTCATGATGGCACCGGAGTTCCCTATCCTCGCTCTAAATTGTCCCTGAGTGCGATTGTGAGTGTGAAAGGTTGTTTGTCAATGTGTGCACTGTGATTGGCTGGTGACCAGTTCAGGTTGTACCCCGCCTGCTGCCTGAAGACAGCTTGGATAGGCTCCAGCACGCCTGGGACCCTCGTTGATCTCACAGTGTGTGGAGTTTGCATGTTCTCCCCGGGCCTGTGTGGGTTTTCTCCAGGAACGTAGATACATTTTTATGAGGACATTATTTGTAACATATAATTGTGGAGGTTGATGTTGAAATGGTCATACATAAAAAACGGTGATCAGTATTTGTTTTTTTCCCCCTGACACTTAATTTTTCCGTCTTCCGTCCCTCCGTTTTTTCCTTTTTATTCTTCCATCCTCTCTTCCATCCTTCTTTCTTTGTTGTTGACTCAAAATATTTGCCATTAATCTCTCTCTCTCTCTCTCTCTCTCTCTCTCTCTCTCTCTCT
>NW_017808403.1:1923738-1943842 GCF_001891065.2 Hippocampus comes
CACACACACACACACACACACACACACACACGCACACACACACACACACACACACGCGTGTGTAAATGTGTGAATACTGGATATACATACTCGCTTACCTGTGACGTATTCTTCATGTATTTTTTCCGTGTTTGCTCCAGTGAGCTTCCCGTTCTCTTTGCTTTGATAATCGTCAATAAAGGGGGAAAAGCAAGCACAAAACCACAAAACAGTTTCAGTGTGTTGCGGCAGTTTGGATGATTTCAGCACATTCTAGCGTGTGATGTCGCCTCCTGCTGGATGCAAGGAGAAGCACCCAGTGAAGCCGATTTACAGAAAGAGCGCCGTGGGGGGGGGGGGATGTTTGGCCGACAGCTGGACGGGAATGCGTGTCGTCTTTAGCGCCCTACTTGTTTTACCGTAAAGACACGCAACAACAAAAATGACTGATCGTCTACTGCAAGATATGATGCCTCCGATGGGGTATTTTGTTTTGCTTGGTTTTGTTGTCAGCAACTGCCAGGAGGACAAGGTGGCCTGTTGTGGTGTGCTTTTACACTGTCTCTCCGCCAGGGGGGTTAAAAATGTTCCTGAAAGGCGGATCAGATTGTATATTTTACATATCTCCATTGCTTTCTTAAGGACCTTAAATTATCCAGTGCCTTTTGAATATACAGTAAAGAACATTGTACCCTTGCTTGACTTTCTAGTTAGAAAATCCAACCACGTTTTGCTTTTAAATTTGGTGACAGCATTATTTCGACCTTTTTCCTCGCCCCTTTGTTCAAAATTTATGCTCATAGTTCGGATGCAAAAAGTTGAATTATCAGGTGGCAGCCCATTTCGATGAATTAAGTCATCCGATATTCATCCCAAAATTACATTGGTATGGAACGTGTTAAAGTGCATTCTAGACGTGGAAACTCTCCTTCTATCTATCCGCCGCCAACTTATTCTCATTATTGTTATTATTATTATTATTATTATTAGTCCTTGCTGGCAAACACACAACCCGGAAGTCATGAATCGGCAAAGCCCTGCAGTTTCCGTCGGGGGCTGGCGCCGCCTTGTGGCCAGAGGACTTGTCAAAAAAATATGTCACCGCTTCCTCATTCCTATTCTCGGCAACCATCCGTACGGTGACACCGCTGCCATATTGGATGTGGCAAGCCGGAACGATATGAGAAATGCATTATTCATTTGCTGCTTGGAGATGCAGCAATTGTTTTACGATCAAATTTCATCTCATGGGATTAAGACGGAACAATTTAAAAACACTTTTGAGTTTGCGTTGCTGTTGTAACATCATTTTGAGAATAAAACTCAATGAGAGTACTATTTGACTAATTTTGTCCTAACTTCCCTAATTGTTACTTGTTGAGTCATTTTTGTCACACTTTCCACTGTAAAACAGTGAGAAATACCTCAAGGGATTTCCATCATTAGTGGTCAAATTTATCACTCAATACAAAAACGATTCATCCAAATTGTAAAAATGAGTGCTGTGAATTCAGAAAAAAACAACACATCAGAACACACCAACACTTCAGGACCTAGTTATTTTTGACACCGATTCAATATCTGACACAGTATTCATACTTAACAGTAGCTCATTGTGTCCAGTCGAGTTCACTCAAATTTTTTTGTAATGGAAAAACACAAGGTTTGACTACCTTTCTGTGTCCGTTTCAGTTTTTCCAAAACCTAGATAATCTTTATTTGTCTCACGATGGAGAAATTCCCAATTGAACCAAAATTATGAAAAAAAATATTTATGATATATCCTGACTGAGTCTATGTGTCTATTCCTGTTTTGATAAATACTCTGCTACATGGTGTAGGTCACACCAATCCCTAAACAAAGAAATAAAAATGACAACGCAACAGACACACAAAACTCTGCATTTTATATATATGTTTTATTTAATTCAATATCAACTTTGTTTATTATTATTAAATAAGAATACGAACAGCTTGTAAGCAGGTCTCAGACCGTTCATTCCCTTGAAAGTTTAAATAACAGCAGGAATTCACTTGAAGTGCTTCAAGTGACAAACTCAAGTGCCAATACAGAATGGAGGGCAACCGAAACAGCCTAAATAGAAGGCGGCCACACACACACACACACACACACACACACACACACACACACACACACACACACACACACACACAAACTTAAGACTTAACAGCACCAAACATCCCCAAAACAGGATTGTTGCAACAATAATACTCAGCTTAACATTCCTCGTTGAAATCGGTGGTTTTGCGTCATGCGACGACGACTTTTCATGCTGGACTAGATGCTTGTGGAATGCGTCAGGTGGGGGTTCGTGGAGGAAGGCGCTTAGGGGCACCCTCAGCCCAGCAGAGGGTGGCAGACAAGCCAAACCCAAGCGAAGCCCCGAGCCCAGGCGGAACTATTTTGGTGACAAGGGAGTTTCATTAAGACAAACGTAGTGCTTTGCCGCTATCTTGTGACATCTGTAGGCAATTATACATACACCTTTGGCTAGGGTGTTTTTTTTTTTTTTTTTTGTAGATTACCGAGCAGGGTTCACAGTTTTAGGGTTGAAAGTTGTAAACTTCCCATGGGAATCAATGGAATAAACCAGAAAGTTAACCAAAAAAATTAATAGGAAAGCTAAGATAACACTTTTCCATGAAATGAGCCTCGATTCCCACGGAAAGTTTGCAATTTGAAATGGAAATTGACCAAAGCTCCCTGGAAATGTACAGGAAATTCCCCAACCCCTTTAGCAAGCCTCTACTATATATTGCTGCGTTAAAATGTGTGCAAATCCCAAAGGTGGATTTCACCCAGGCGCCATTTTATTTGGGCTCCAACCGGGCGGCGGCGACGGCGACAGCCAGCGTGGGCGATGGCGGCGGGCTCTTGGGACACAGCAGCCCACGGGAGGCGGCGCCGTCCCTGTTTAGATTCTTATAGGCGTTCCGGTGCGGCGTGCGGAGACACACCGAAGGGAAGCGCAGGCCCGCCAGGCAGCATGCCGGACACGAGACCACCTCGTCCTGGTCCAGGGACTGGGCGTCGGGCTCACTGGGAGGCGAGCGGCAACCGTTGTTGTTGATCCCGGCGGGGGAGGCGCTCCAGACCAAAGGTCCGCTCAGGACCACTTTGCTGTTGTCCAAACGTGGCCACCCATTGGTGAAGGTCTGGGAGGGAGTGGAGGTGCGGGTGGGAGGGGAGGGCAGTTTGGAGTAAGACGATGACGACGAGCCGTCCAGAGTATCCGGCGAGCTAGAGCAGTCCATCGGCACAATCTCGCCCTTCTCTTGGTCCAGGGAGAGGGGTTCGAGAGAGGGCGGGAGGCCCGAGTCGTCCCCGCCGTGGATCTCGCAGTCGCACAGGTGGGGCGACAGGTAGGGGAGCGGCGGGCACGGGAGCGAGTGGCAGCGCCGCTGGCGCCCAAGCCTCGGCTCGCCTCGCCGGGAGTCGGGCGGCGGGGGCAGGGCGAAAGTGAGGGAGATGACAGACTTGCTGGGGGTGTCGAACAGCTTGATCTTGCCGCCTTTGAGGTCTTCACGCCGCGAGAAGGGGTTGACCCGCGTGGGCGGCGCCGGCTCGCCGGCGCGGCGCAGCATGTCCGACTTGCTGTGGGAGAGACGGGCGTCCGGCAGCAGGCCCGCGGAGCCCCGCCGCGGGGAGCCGGCGACCGCGGAACGCTCGGTGACCGGAGGTTCGTCCGTCTGCTCCAGGTCCGCGGCGATCTGGGAGAAAGACGGACGCAGCTCGGGGCTCATCTGGCGGGACGGACAAAACCAGAGTCAGAGCGGCTTCGGCTGGGGACAGCGCGCGTCTCGTCTTTTCGTACATTACAGCACACGACGGCCAGATTCAGGAAGTGGGCGGGGCAGTCGCCAACCATCTGGATGAAGGCATCCACATGCAGACCAAAGTCCTGCACAGTTACAAAAAATAAAAGAAAATTTTTGGCGGAGATCTGTTCACTTCAGTCTTGGAAATGTTCAACTCCAGACGTCATGTCAGAGACTCAACAGGTCACCATGGTATCCTAATATAAGTTCATAATGTGACAACGAGAAAGGCAATCAACCAAGATTGGCAAAAAGTGTCAGATTTATACGGTGATTTTATTTTAAAAAGTACAGACTCTCCATAATTTCCGCTTACAACCCAGGCTAAACTTGGCTGCTCTCACACGTACAAAGATGTGATGTACAGCACCACTCCAACATACTTCCTTGACAACAATGACTACATTCTTATTAGGCGGGACTTTGCCACCAACTAGTAGAGAGTTATTGAAAAGCACATTTTTCAGCGAATGGCTGGTGATCGGTTGCGCAGGGAAAAAAATGCAAAGGGGTGTCAATAGCGAACCTCGACATGACTGTACCTCGGTGCGTGGTAAGATGTCAGGGTCTGCTTGTATCCTGGCAATCATTTCACAGAGAATTATGCCATACGCAAACACGTCCACCTGCGGAGAGCAAAATAGCACTTTAAAAAAAAGTACAGTATACCTATCTGTTGTTTATGTGGCATTTCCCCACGAACCTTCTCATTGTATAGCTCGCCACGGAGCACCTCCGGAGCCATCCAGTAGGGGGACCCTACCACAGCCAAAGGCTCCTGGTGTACTTCTCCACTGCAAAAAAAAAAAAAAAAAGAGGAAATGGAAAATGAAGCTCGACATGACATGTTTTCGTTTATTTGGTGAGAGCATTGCGCAACTGTGAGCTGGAGATAAGGGGAAGGAAATCGTTTGAGGCTGTGCGGGACTAACGCGTGCCTTCACTGCACTTCACTTTTTCCAGGCAAAGAAAATATAACAATACCCACAGGCATATATTCTTTATCCTCTGCGAAACACAAACAAAATTACTGCAGCTACTCAGTAACTTGCAATAGCCGTGAAAGGCTTTGTGACTCTGTGACCGTATTATGCTGCCCCTTGTGGCCAAGTCGGACAGATGAGGAGCTGCTCTGAATGAATTCGAGTGCACATTTCTTACATGACTTCAATTTTTATGATGGTCTGTTTTTATCAAGCACATAATGGCATCACCCCCCCCCCCCGCTCATTTTTTGTGATGTCATTGTGGGGGTTTTATGGGAACAACAGTGACAGGAAAAGACTTTTATCCATTTTAATGTCTGGCAGCAACACGGTAAAAAGGTGGAGAAAAAGTGGAAGTGCTGCGACGACTTTCCTGACACACTCGACTTCCTCACTGTGCTATTTATGAAAGTGAACGTGAGCTACGAGTCGGAAGGAAAACAGTCGCAAAAAAGTGTCAACAAGCCCAGTAAGGAGTCACAAGAGGCAGCCGAGAATTGTTTGACCTTATTTGGAGTCAACCTTCCAAGTGCCCTCCCATGCAAACGTGCAAGCCAGGTTGTCAAAAGCCAGGGTCCAATAAAGAGCAAACAGTAAGCCCCCAAGTATAGAGGAAACTTGACCAAAATAAAAAATGTACAGCTTATGAAGAAGGGGGGAAAGTAAGTCTCATCCAGATTTTTTTTCTGATGGCAATTTTCTCCCCCACACCCCTCCGGGTTGAAGTTGGGATCCGAGCGAGGTTAGCAGCTGCGACATGTGGAAGTCGTGCTCATCGTGCAGAAAACATTGATACGGGCACGCGCGCTTGAAAATGATGACCTCACCGATGATTCCATCCAATGCGTCCATTTATAGTGTCAATAAAATATGCCCCGTAAATGCCAGTGTGCAATAAAGAAAGACAGAAGACGGCAGCTTAAACACTGGCCGCCCACATTTCCTGATTTGTGCAAGGGCGCCGCAGGAGGCGGCGAGGCACTCGCAGCGGCCTCACCTGCCCGCTCAGATACGGCCACCGGGGCCCGATAAGAAGGCGGTGAAGGAATGCGCTTTTATTGAGGGCGAGGGTTGGGCAAGTGGTGGGCAAAAGGACATGCAAACCTTACACTCGCACAACTTTGTCTCACTCACACACACACACAGACACATTAGTACACTTCACAGGAGATTTGACGTGATCAGCGAATTTGGGGGTGTAAAAAAAAACAAACAAAAAAAAAAAAAACAACCAAAGAAACACTACTTTTCAGCGATTCGCAATATTAATTGAAGCAATTTGTATATTTATTGTTCAGTCCACTCATCATAGCGAAAATCCATTTGAAAAAATAATTTACCCTAAAAAAAAAAATAAAGCTAATAATTTTAAAGATCACATGAAATGTTTACATCATCTCCTTCTCAGAAATGAATTGAGAAAAAAAAAAACATACTGCAACACAAAGGATTCAAATGATCAGGTTGGTTCTCAGACTCCTGCAGAGCTCGCTGACGAGCTGCTCATTTGAATCCGGTGCGTGTGTTGCTGCAGGCAGAGATGGAAACCCTCCAGGACCCCCAGGTTGGACACCCGTGATGCCCACATTTGACCCCCATCTCTGCAAAGTGAATTGACTTCATATGTGATCTCGTATCCTCATTTGGCGCAAAAAATAAAATAAAAATTAAAAATTCGTGGCCATCAACGGAGCTATTTTGGTGTTTGTTCAACATGCCGCCTGTTGGTTGCATCTGTGATTGGCTAAAAGTCACGTCACCTACGCTGACACACATACATTCATCACACACACACACACACACTGTCGCTTTTTTTTTTTTTTTAAACAGAAAATATTTTCAAGATGTTTTACCGGTCAAAAGAGAGAAAAAAAACATATACAAACGCTATTACTTTGTGATTTGGTGGTCAATCCGGATGTCATGTACAGTATATCTGGTCATATTGGCCGCTGTCGCCACGTACCTGTAATCCGGTATTTTCTCCGCCAAGCCAAAGTCTGCCACCACGGCGGAGCACACGCCGCCTTCCCAGCGCACGAGGCAGTTCTGCGCAGGCACACGTGGACAACCATAACCAAGTTTTCAAACGCAATTTATCAATGCATCGCAAGCGCTGCCTTTTTTGAAACCACGGACGTGTCGGGCGTCACCTTGGAGGTGAGGTCTCGGTGGAAGATGCCCTTGGCGTGCAGGTAGCGCAGGCCCCGTGCGATGTCCAGCGCCAGGGCGAGCCGAGCGCTCCACGACAGGTGCACGTCACTGTCCAACAGCTGCTCCAGGTTGCCGCCGTTGATGTACTGGATCAGCGCAAGCGGTGGTAAGAACCACGCCATGACCCGAAAACCAAAGTACCTCGAATACCCGACCATTTGCGGCTTACCTCTGTCAGCGCGTGGAGTTGCCCCTCATGGACACACACGCCGATGAACCTGGGGATCGAGGGGGGCGGGGGGTGGATCAGTGGGTTAACTAGGACGAAATGCACCACACACACACACACACACACACACACACACACACACACACAGAAAAAAAAAAAAAAGTTTGGCAATTTGATGGGGCTACCTGAGGATGTTGGGGTGTGACAGTCTGTTCATCAGCTGGACCTCCCTGAGCATGTTGGCCCGATTACTGGCCAGGATGTTCATCTTGAGCGCCATCACCTGGCCAGACACGCGATGCTGCACCTGGATGCCACAGCGCGGACACTTTGGTTGGGGAAACATTTTAGCGCACCACTGCTAACATCTGTGGCCACGCTCGTGTCGGTGAAAAAGAGCACCTAGTCATTTTCCCTCATTTGTCTTCAAAGACACACACACACACACACATACACACGCACATACCTTACATTTTCTCTCTCACACACACACACACACACACACACACACACACACACACACACACGAGTGGACCTAACAGACACAAAAAATACACACAGAGACAAACACGCACACTTCACTTTCTCACACACACCCAATATCACACACCTTCCAGTCTCTCACCTCCCCACACGCATTTTAGACATGGCCACACAAACAAATGCACTTTCCAGTCTCGCACACACACACGCACAGCAAGTCTCCCGCACACAAACATACATTACAGCCTGACACTCAGCTGTTTAATTTCACACCTGATGGGTGGGCAGGCCTATTTGTATCCCAGCCAATAAAAAGTCCATTTTCCAGCACACTGCAGAGACATGGGAGGTCCCACTCTCAGAAACACGACGTGACCTGCGGCCGTGATACAATTGCAACACTTCAAAACAGCACACACTCCCCCAGACAAAAAATAAATAAATAAATAAATAAATAACCACTTGCCACACATATGATCTTATTACAGAATTTACAACACCAGGTGAGAATCTCTGATCCCGATCTAAACTCGTCCAAGTCTTATTTTCCGAGGACAGGGCCTGCTATGCTGAAATTGTTAACCGTGCCACAGAACAAAATGGCGATGAACTGTGGGGTACCCCAGGGGTCAATCCCGGAAGCTTTATCATTCAATCTGTAAAGATGCATTCGGCCCACATTTATTCTCAAGAGCCCCAATGTGGCAGAGTGAGCACACCCATTCAGATACATCAGCCATTAAAACGTTACCTTCAGGCGAGGGAGCGGCCTTGCCAGAGATCAAGCCTACATGTTGGCGCTCATTCGTGTCAACACGATAGACCGGAAACCCCGAGTCCTTCCCAAAAGCACAACAACACGCAATCAAGAAAACAAGTGCAAGCTTAGAAATACCGACACCCGCACTTGCGCACTAGCATCAGCCGGTTAAGGCGCTGACATTTGCCTGCTCGTTTTGCTATTCAAAAATGGACACCGCTTGAGGGAGCGGGCCACTGTAATGGGGTTTGTTTAATGGCGCATCCTTCATAGGGCAATTGCTTATCAGGTCATCCATCCGTTTTCCGTCGGGCTTGCTCTTTATGAGGTTGCGGGTGAGCCGCAGCCAATCCCAGCTGACTTTGGGTACTCGAGTCGTGCTTCCACTTTACACAGGGAACTTCTGAGCGAAGTTCTGGTTGCCATGGATCGCGCTTGAGGAACTGACCTTGAACACCTCGGAAAAGAACCCGGCGCCGATCTTCTCGCAACTGAAGTCGTCCAAGCGGGCCAGGCTGGACACTGCGCTGCGCAGGGCCCGGTAGGAGGACGGCCGAGTCCGGTTGGAACCGTGCACGCCGTGCATGGGTGGCTCCGCCTCGCTCTCCGGTTCCGGCTCCACCCTCTCCATTTCGGGACAGAAGCGGGACTGCGGATTCACAGTTGGGTCGGGGTGGCGTTAACGTGTGCCATGTCGGCTCCCCTCCACGGTTGCGGCTCGATCCGGTCCAGTTGAGGGCTGCGACACATCAAAATCAGGCAATTCAATGACTCATCAAATGGCATGAAACAGATCGAGTGAGAAACCAGCCCCAACCCCACCTTGGTTTTGGAGCCACAAAATCAACACCAGGTTTAATTTTTTTTAAAGTTGTTGCCGGTTTGATTCGCTCTCAATGCATACAGTAGCACTTCAGATCATTGTTACATTAACAGAGTAGTACAGAGCACGACTTTTGTCTGAATGAAGCTCAGTTCAATCCAGTTTCAGATGATGAAGATGGCGGCAAAGTACTACTTTTGTTTTAAACTAAGCTCCTCCACTCAGTTCAACCTAGATCCCTGGCACCAAGATGCTGGACTAGCACTACTTTTGTCTGAACGAAACACAACTCACGTCAACATTGTTCCAGAGCACGAAGAAACCACAAGATGAGAGCAAAGCACTTAATTGGTCAATATGAAGTTCCTCAAACCACTGAAACGTGGTTCTTTGGGTCCATGATCTGGCAATGGGGCGGTAACGCACTACTTCACTCTAAAAGAAACTCCTCAACTCACTTCAACAGATTTCCATGGTTCATTGAACGATATCTCATGAGTAACATTCCATGTACATGAAGCAAGGTTTTTATAAATCTCATACAATAGTTGGTCGAATTAATAGTTAATAAATCCATGAATATTACGAAAAAAGACATTCTAAAAATGTTGCCCGCCATTTGGTTTCGGAGGCACAACATCCACGAGAGCTGGGAAAAAAAAGAGTGTTGTCGGCGTTATCTGCACTCAGCAGATTGTTAGCGGCCGTATTTTGCATGCACGCACATACACATGCTTTCAAATCGATCCAATGGAGGTTCCGGACGGAGGGGAAAAGAGGGCGGCGTGCAAGTGGGGGTGATTCGATTGATTGGAAGCAGTGTCCCCTTTCAACCAAGCGGCTGCCTCGTCAATTGAGGAGCTCGGTTGCCTCCACAACGTAAACGGCGACGCAAACGGAAACGGCCTCAAGTCAGAGAAGCGACGCGTGCATGTAACGGACGTCACTCACCCGCAGCAAAAACACTGAAACAAAATGACTAAAATCCAAGAACGACGTCCTCGGCAGCCCAAGGTAGTTCCCGTGCCCGTCCCCGCCCCCCAGTTGCCCGCTGTCGTCCAAGCGAAGGCCGCCACAGGTCGCTGGGCCCCACTCGACACCACTGTGTCGTCGTTTGCACATGAGGAGGGGAGCGCCGGCTTTTACGATGGGGGGTGGGGCTGCTGCTCACGTGACGTCCCCCACCCCCAATTTAACATGACCGGTGTCCGCGCGCGCTTTGAATTGCAACAAGTCTGCCGGAAATACGGTCAAAACAAATGTCATGATTACCTCCGCCACGGTGCTTGAGTTGACGACTGGAGGCGCTTCGTCTGTTTGCTTTGGTGCCACTTCCGGGTAGGAAGGCTGCTCTTCACGTGACTACGCACAGTGTTCAGACGGAACCTTTTTCTTGAGGTTGAGATATATATATATATATATATATATATATATACTGTATACTGTATACTGTATACTGTACACACACACACACACACACACACACATATAGACACACACACACACACACACACACACGCACGCACGCACGCATGGACGCAGTTAAATTTAATTGTTTAACATTTTGACAAAACAAACACAGCAAGAGCCGTCATTTTGGACTTGCTTGAAATGATTGACGCTCTTTAATGACGTCATAAAAGGGCACGTTGAAGAAGACGTTTTTCCCTAACATAGCTCATTTATTTACAATGTATTTTTCATGTATTTAGCCCTTTAAGCAACTCCTTATTCAATAGATAATAAATTATTTTCCGATGACGGCGTTTTATAGATTTGTTTGGGGAAACGGTGAAATAAAATTATTTTTAAACTACCTTTTATTTGCATAAACGTTTTTCAGAATTTATTTGATCAACATATTTGTTAATTCAAGTAAAACCGTGTACAATTTTAAAATGAGAACACGTTACTGTTATTATTAAAATAAATATTTTTTTTTCAACCGTAAGAGAAAATGTATGTCAAACGTGGGGAACGAGCCTGGAGCGGCACGGTATTGACTGGTTCGCCCGCCGGCCTCACGGTGCAGAGGCGCAGGGTTCGATTCCGGCTCGGGTCTTTCTGTGTAGTATTTGCAGGTTCTCCCCGAGCGTGCGTGGGTTTTCTTCGGTTACTCCGGTTTCCTCACACATTCCAAAAACATGCATGGTAGGTGAATGGAAAACTCTCAATTGTCCCGAGGTGTGAGTGTGCGCTGCGATTGGCTGGCAACCAATTCAAGATGTACCCTCCCTGCTGCCCGAAGACTGCTGGGATAGGCTCCAGCACGCCCGCGACAACTTGTAAACGGATTGGAAAATGGATGGATGGAACTAACTTGTATGGTCACCTGACGTCCAAGCATGTTTAGCTTTGAGCTGCATTATTTATCAGCCTGTTGAGGCTCTGTAGGAAAGGGCGGTGAGGGGACACGTGTCACAGCATTGTTCTAGAAAATATTACACAGCATTTATTATTTACAGCAGCCGATTACTTATTAATTGAACTGAATGTTGGATTTGCCTGCAGTTTACAATAATAACTGACAGAGAACCCACCAACCCTTCTTCTTTAAATGTCACTGAGAAGCCACATTTAGAGTGAGAAAGCAGGTTACCGTTATCCCTTGTTGACCATCAAAAAGCTTTAAGTCATCAGTGTTTCTACATTGGACAAACACGGCCAAGGGATCCGCGTAGATTGGATCAGAGAACTTGATTAATGTCCAATTTCAGTGTCAATAGCCAGAAGTCTTTCTCCTCCTGTCGACTAATTAAAAGGCCGCACATCCGGTTTGTACCCGGGTGAAAAACAATGTCTGTTGCGAGTTTTCTAAACTCGGGTCACTTCATGTTTCACCTTATTCGTTAGAATGAGTTCCAGACGGACACATCAGACAAAAGTGGATTTAGAAGGGTTTTGGCGATTTTCATTTTACATATTACTTTGTCGCCATCTTGTGGCATCATAGGGCCAGGGAAGTACTGTACTGTACATTGAAGTCACTCGAGGAGATCCAATTCGGCAAAGGTAAAAAACCTTGCTCCCATCTTGTGGCATTTGGGTGGCATGCTCTGATGTTGACGTGGGTTGAAGAGTTTCGTCGAGACATAAGTAGTGGTTTGGAGCCAAGGAACTATGTTGAAGTGAATTGACGAGCTTCCCTGGAGGAGAGAATGTGCCTTGCCTCCATCCATAGTATTGCGGAATTCAATGTTTCCAAATCTTCACTGAACCAAGGCACATTTCCTGCCATTTAGTGGAAGAGCGGTTTAATTGTACTGTCTGTCACTGGCATAGAAAATGAAAAATGTTTGACTCAAATCCCAAATTAATCTTCAGTTAGTGTTTTCATCCTTGTAAATTTGCTTCTAGATCCAGTGGTAAAACATTTGTCCAATTTGGCAGTCAGTTAGCTACAAGCCAGGTCAAGGTTACACTTTAATTTTCCTTCCACGGATGCTTGTTGTGTTGTCTTGGTGTGTCCGGTCCTGCGACTGCCACTTGCCCGAAGTCGGCCGAGGTAGGCTCCCGGGCTTCGAAATCCAGCCCCGGATATTTTATTTTGTAAACACTCTTACTTTTATTGCGCTAATTCCGGTCGTGCGTGCTCTCAGCGACGCTAAATGACGTCACAAGCCATCGCCACACTCAACGCTGATTGGCCTGTTAACTTAATTCCTAACGTGCTGCAAAGGAGGCTTGAAGCCGGTCGGACTTGACTGTTGTTGTCAACATGGCTCTGACTGGCATCGAACGGATTCAGAAATTGCTCTTCGACGCCTTCTTGGCCGTCTGCTTCATTTTGTATCGTTTCTTGTGTGCGCGGCCCACCGAGAACAAGAGGAAGCTCCCTCCGGTCAGCAACCCGCTCCTGGCCGTGTCAGCGACGCAACTCGCCGGGAGGATCCGACGACGAGAGGTGAACGTGGGGCTCCGGGCTCGTTCCTGGTGGTGGAAAACCATTTCGCGCTCAGTCACGCCGTGAATTGCGACTGAGCAATGCGAAATCTGTCTTTGGGTTCACATTTACGTGCGTTTTCCACGACTCCATGCTCATTCATGTGTGCGCAGGTGTCCAGTGTGGAGGTGGTGCAGGCTTACATTGACCGAATCCAGCAAGTCAACCCACTGCTGAACGCAGTGGTCAAAGACAGGTACGTTTCTTTTTTTTTTCAACTCCCCCCAAGGAGATATTGTCCAAATTCCACATCACTCCTTTGTTGGTCCTCGATTTAAGCATATACTGTAATAATTACAGTATAGCACAATTACACAATTACAGTGTAATTCCTAACGCCAACATGCGCGTTAACTTTGAGGCGTTGCCGGGGGAGTTTGGGAAACGGGTGGTCGATTGCGGCGCTGGCCCCCGGCATCGATACGTATTTGTGCTCGCAACAGAGTGTAAAAACTCAACGAAAACTTGTGGGAACTCGGAACGAGGGCCTGAACGATTTTTTTTCCTGGGCGAGGCGCGAATCTATTCGGCAGAATAGAATTCCGGTTACTGATTAATCGGCGGATTAATATAAAAAAACGTGTGTGTGTGTGTGTGTGTGTGTAAAACGACTAAGAATTTTGGATTGCTTCAGGGAGGTCATGTTTGAATGCCATTTGTCTCTATGGTGTGATGTGTTAATATGTAGATATTGATTAAACAGAATTTGAGCAGTCAATTATCCGGTCGAGCCATTTTCCAAACTGAATGTACCTTATGTACACACACGCCACCGTTCAGGTTCTCTGCTGCGCTCCAGGAAGCAGCGCAGGTCGACAAGTTGATTGATGAGGAACCGGGAGGCGAGGAGGTGCTGGCCGATCGGCTGCCTTTCCTCGGCGTGCCTCTCTCGGTCAAAGAGTCCTTCGGTCTCCAAGGTAACCTATCATACAGACTTTTTTTGTTTTCACAACCTTGCAATCTTTTTCCCACCATCGGGCTGTCCGGTAGCTTGAAATTAGTGAAGAGTAGGCAACAAAAAAAAAAACGCTCACAGAAAAACAAGTTTGTCAAATGTTTGTTGTGCCTAAAATCCTGAATGCAAAATGTAATTTGGTAACACGTTCTGGTTTGCTGTCATGAATAACTGACTCGTCCAACCTTTGCTACTCGCCGGTCGCAGGCATGCCCCACACCAGTGGCATCGTGTCCAGGCGAGGAGTGTTGGCGGCGGCCGACGCGCCGCCCGTGGCCCTGCTCAAGAGGGCGGGCGCCATCCCGCTGGGCGTCACCAACACCAGCGAGGGCTGCATGTGGGCCGAGTCGCACAACCACCTGTACGGCATCACCAGCAATCCCTACGACCTGGAAAGGATGCCGGGGGGGAGCTCGGGTGAGTGAATTTTGGGTTCTGATCTGTTGCGTGGTCAGACTTTGAGTTCATGACCAACTGGTACACGTGAGGCATAGCAAATTTTTTTTTTTTTTTTGGAGGACATAAAAACTCCATTCCATTGGAGTTGGGACATTGTGTTAAACATAAATCAAAACCAAATGCAATGATTTGCAAATCATCCTGAACCTTGATTGAAGTGAATACACTACAAAAAGTTTTTTTTTTTTTTATGTTCAAACTGATAAACTTTATTGTTTTTGGAAAGTAATTAACATAGAATTTTACAGCTGTTCCCTAAAAAGCTGGGCCAGATGGCAAAAAAATACTGGGGAAAGTAGTGGACTGCTCATCAAACACCTGTTTTGGAAGAGCCCACAGGTGAAACAGGCTAACTGAGAACAAGTGGGTGCCACCATTGGCTTGAAAAGGAGCTTCCCTCAATTGCTCAGTCAGTCACAAGCAAAGCTTTCAAATTGTTTTTGGAAATTGTGAACCAAAGAGGTAAAAAAAAAAAATAATAATAATCTGGACTGTTACGGGCGCAAAGTTCAAGGCCAGCACCTGTGATGGTATGGGGCTGTTTTAGTGCCAATGGCATGGGTAAGTCACACATTTGTGAAGGCAGCATTCATGCAGAAAGGTACATCCCGTGTTTGGAGAAACATGCTGCCATCCTGGCAATGTCTTTTTCCTGGATGCCCCTGCTTATTTCAGCAAGACAATGCCAAAGCAAATTCCGCACATGTTACAACAGCGTAGGTTCATTGGAGGAAAAGAACTCCAATGAACCTAGGTGTGGACTGCTCGCCTGCAGTCCAGACCTGTCTCCCATTGAACATGTGTGGCGCATTCTGAAGCATAAAATAGGACAACGGAGACCCCAGATTCTTGAACAGCTGAAGTTGTACATCAAGCAAGAAGGGGAAAGAATTCCACTCACAAAGCTTCGACAATTGGTGTCTTCAGTTCCCAAACGTTTCCTAAATGTTGGTAATGTAACACAGTGGGAAACATGAAATCGAAAGTTAATAATTTGCTAAAAGCAATAAAACTGGTCGGTTTGAATATTAAATATTTGTCTTTGATGTGTATTCAATCAAATACAGGTTGAATATGATTTGTTAGTCATTTTATTCATGGGATTTTGGTTAAACACAACGTCCCCATTTCATTGGAATTGGGTTTGTGGTACTGGCCGGCTACTTGCGGGCTCTGGCGTTAGCCGCCGTGGTGTTCGGTGATGGGATCGCTTGAGGCTACCGGCAGGATGGCTGAGAATGTGCTTCGATTGCTGCATTTTGTTGCCACTTGTTTCATGAAGCGATTGAAAGGTTTTCAACCTGCCTGCATCCAAACCATCTCGAGACTGCCTTTCGTTCATAATGGCGGTGCTAGCGTGTAGTCAGTTAGCCAACGATGTTTACCAGACATGCAACTTGAGCAAGTGTGGTGTAAAAATTTTTTAAAAAAATAAATAAAATGCTCTGAACTGCAAAATGACAAAAGTTGATGATTTTTTTTTTTTTTTTATAGCACGTAGTCAGGGTTTTACGACAGTATAGAGCAGATTTTCACAAAACGAGGGCGGGTCGACCACCTTGCCCACTGTGTCCCCAAAAGGTGGCGAGGGCAGCTTGCTGGCGGCGGCCGGCGCCGTCATTGGACTGGGCTCCGACATCGGCGGCAGCATCCGCATGCCGTGCTTCTTCAATGGAGTGTTTGGCCATAAAACCACACCCGGTAAGCTCATCGTGCGATTTACGCCAGGATGCTACCGGACGCTCTTAATGAGCCCCGTGCGAAGGTGGCGCTAGTGTTTGAAGAGTTAAACGACTGAAGTCAGTCGTCGATGTAACGTGGGCTCGTGATGGCGTATGTGCTGGAGCGTTGGCGTTTTTTGATCCTCGCGGTCCCACTCTGCCCTCACGCAAACCCTCACTTGCGGTTTTTGAACCCCGTGCAGGCGTGGTGTCCAATGAGAACCAGTACCCGCCGTACTCGGGCAGACACGAAGAGTACGCCAGCGCGGGGCCCATGTGCCGCTACGCTGAGGACCTGCTGCCCATGTTGAAAATCATGGCGGGGCCAAACGCGCCGATGTGAGCCGCCGTACTTTCGCAGTCGCAGCCGGGATGGCCCAGTAGGTTCGGATTGTGTGCGTTTGCGCAGGTTGTCCCTGGACGAGAAGGTGGAGCTCAAAAAGTTGCGTTTTTTTAACATCCCTGACGACGGCGGTTCTCCCCTGGTGTCCCCAGTCAGCAAAGAACTCCGAGAAATCCAGAAACGGGTGAGCCAATCTCAAAATTATTTGCATCCTAATATATCTGCGTCCCAGCATATGTTGACTTCTCACCCGCGCTGCAAGTTGAAAACCAGTGATCCACCCTCAAAATAAGAGACACGTCTCAAAACTGTTTCTCACCTCTGCTGAAAACGATCATCTCAGGTGGTGGAGCGTCTCGAAGCGGACCTCGGCTTGTCGGTCCAAGAAGTGCGCTTCCCCGAGCTCCGCTACGGCTTCCGCATCTGGGACGCCTACATGTCTCTCCCGGACAAGGAGGGCAAGGTGCGAGGAGACGCCCGCCGCGCTCGCCACGTGCTCGCCAAACTAACTCGTCTTCTCCTGCAGCCTCCGGTCCCGATAACTGAGCAGTTTGGGGAGCCGGGCCGGCCCATGTGGCCCATGTGGGAGGCGCTGAAAAGTCTTCTGGGAAAATCCGACCATACCGTCGCTGCCATTGGTGAGTGTCGACATGTGACCGCAACCCTTACCTGTGTGTGTGCGCGTGACACACGCCGATTGTGCGCGTGACGTCCGCAGGCGTGTCCGTTTTGGAGAACACGTCATGGTCCAGACCATCCGCCTTCCTTGTCGGGTTGAAGGAGAAGCTGCAGAAGGACGTGGAGGAGCTGCTGGGGACCGACGGCGTGCTTCTTTACCCGTCGCATCCCAGGGTGGCACCGAAGCACCACCACGCGCTTTTTCGACCCTTTGACTTTGCCTACACGGGTACGCCACGGCGCAGGTGATCCGTTCCTTTTGTGGGAAAATATGTCGAGTCATTCTCCCCTCCCCCACCTCCACCCTAGGTATCATCAATATCCTGGGTCTGCCGGTCACCCAGTGCCCTTTGGGGCTGAACGGGGAGGGTCTTCCCATGGGCGTGCAGGTGGTGAGCGGGAAGCTGCAGGATCGGCTGCCTCTGGCCGTGGCCCGCTACCTGGAAAATGCCTTCGGAGGCTGGAGGGAGCCTCCAGCTGACATCCACAGGATGAAAATGGTGTAGCCGTTAGTCCGTTTGTGGGGGATAGTTGCAAAAGGCAAAAAATCCTAAACCTGACTCCCCCTCAATTTTTAAAAAAACGTTTTCTTTGTCCGTGATTTTTACAGATGTTCATGCCAATTGATGGAGGTGACACTGAATGTTCCTCGTAGAAGGCTACTAATGATTTTACATCGAGCATATACGTATCGTGAATTGCGACTGAGTCAAGGGTCAATATTTACAAATACAAGTTTTTTTTTCTTTCTTCTTCAGATGGGGCTAATAGGGCAGTGGTTTAAAAAAAAAAACATTGGTGACATTGTACCTCTGGGACAGTGAGAGATGTTTGTACTTTGGGGAGGAGCAAAGTTTAGCCTGGGTTGTTAGCGGAAGTTACGGAGAGTTTGCTGCGTGGGCATGTTGATCCTCTGCGGGTGAAATTAACAGATGCCATTTATTTGTAAGGGGAATGTAAAATGAGAAGATCAAGTGCTTGGTAATCATAGCTACCTTTTATATGTGCAGTCTTACATTTTTTTTTTAAGGGGGGTTCATTTTTCACTATTTGCGAAAGTACTCCGATAGCATGGTCATTTGCTCTAATCACAACACTTGGGCCGATTCAATGATTTCTAATATTTAAGGACATTTGTGCCGATTGGTGGGAGGTGGGACTTAAGTGGAGCGATGCTGAATGTTCCTCGTCTAAGATGATTTCCAAATGTACGCAGGCGGCGACTTCATTTGACACCAAAACACGACACCGGTAGTACTTCCTGAAACGATCCAATTTCAATGCACTCACTGTGTGTGCGCGCGCGCGCGCGCCATTATTTGTCGTCTTATTGACTTATTGTATGTACACGTTCATGGCTTACAGATATTTTGGGTTAATCATTTTGGGGCCAATGGATTGAAATTGGCTGCGCCGCGGCACAACATCACAGCCTTAGGAATCCATTTTGCAACGTCGGTTCCGTGAGTGTAAATCAACTGCCGTGCTTTTGCGCTCCAAATAAAAAGACTCGTCAACAAAAAGTCTGAACAGTCTGCTGTCATTTTATTTTCTTTCCTTACGTCTGGGGGGGGAGAAAAAACAAAATAGTGAACGGCTCTGTGTGTTGCCAAACATTCACACTGCTGCCAGGACTAAATGAGGTGGAGGGGGGTTGGGAGACGCCGAATGCAAAGATATCCTGCGTGTGTGTGCACGGGAGGAAGGACCTTCTCTCCTGCCGCCAGCTCGTTTGGGACCGAATGGCAACGTGTGAACGTGAGCGAATGGGGTGGTGAGCGAGTGGAGTCCACCTGTTGCGCCTCTCAGGAGGTGTTGGTGATGGGCTTGTACTTTTTCAGCCGGGTCCACTGACCCGTAGAGTAGTTCATTTCGAAGACCGTGTCCACCAGCATTGTGGTGCTGCCCGTGCCGTCCGCCTTGGGCAACACCTCCGTGTGCTCGCTCAACTTGATCTGGATGATGTCCCCCTGCTCCGGGCACGGGTTCTCTGCGAGGGGGGGGGGGGGGAAATCGTCGGTTCATCTACCGATGAATTCCACCCAGTGACAAACACGATCGTCTTTCAAATTGACAGAGCGGAAAACGCGCAAGCAAATTCATGATGATTCGGTGACGAGTTTGCTCCATAACATGAGAAACCATGTTGAGCCTCGTTTTCCAAAGTAAGAGGAAATGGTTTCAGTCAAATAAGAGTTTAAATCGTGACAAGGAGTACAAGTTACAAATGACAAAGAACAACGTTGACTTATCTTCCCGTCTTGTGCTCTTATTCTGAAAAACAACAGAGACCACTTCCGATCTCACAGCGATCACTGGATTGTTATGAACGTCAAGGAGGAGACAAGTCGCCGTTACTGTCAAGAAGGCACTTGGGGTAAATCTGCGTCCATCTCCCCATGTTGTTACTTGGCCACGCAAATCGACATTTGGCTGGACGAGCGCGCACGTTACCTCTGGATCCTGCCATGAAGCCCAAGATGAGGGCCTTCTCCGGTCTGGTGACCTTGTTGGCCGTCTTGAACATCTCCTGAGCAGCATACATCTGGTCCCTCTGAGAAGTGCGGACAATCAAAATGGGTTTCGGTTCCAGCTACCGTGGAGAGTGAACGGGCAACGCGGAGGTGACCCCCTTACCGTCAGCGAGAGATTCTTTTTGGGTTGAGGTTGCGGCGGCGTGGGCGCGGGGGCGGGCGTCGGGGTCTGAGGCGTGCCGGGGGGCTGAGCGGGCGTCTCGGGCTGGCCGGCGGT
>NW_017808403.1:1943856-1954404 GCF_001891065.2 Hippocampus comes
GTCCTCTGCTTGTACTGGCCCGGGAGCGAGGCGGCGGGGGCGCCCGCGCCCGCCGTCGCCGACTCCTCCGGTTGGCGAGCCGACTGCAGCGTGTCCCAGCCGGCGTTTGCTTTCGAGGAGACGAAAGCGCACGATGAATACCGCGCCCGGGCTCTCGTGAAAGGAAGAGCGACCGCTCACCTGGCTGGGCCTCGGAGCTGGGAATGTAGGAGGAGGAGGGAACCATGCTGGGCGTGGCCGGCAGGTAGCTGGTGGACGGGAGCGGGTTCTCGTTCAGCGCCCCGAGTTTCTGTCACGGAGGCAGAGGAATGCTTATGCTGTGCACGTCATCAGTTATGTACATAAACATAAGTTATGTTCAAGGGCAGAATTAACTTGGCACATTCAAATTCAAATGGAAAAACGTGACTCGGCTTTATCTGCTGCGCAATCTGTGCCATTGCCGGGCCATTAAATGACAATTTTTTTAGGTCGATTTTCAATTAAAAACTATTTTAGATGAACTCATTCACTGCCAACCCAGTAAAAACGCATCATTCAAGAGCCGTCAATAGTAGTGAATGGGCTCATTTTTGATAAACAATATTTCCCCTTTTTTTTTTTTAAAGACTTCAATGGCACTGCTGGGCTCTTCAGTGACTCGATGACAGGGGTGGTCAACCTGCGGCTCACGAGCCGCATGCGGCTCTTGGGCTGGTTCAATGCGGCTCCCGGGCTTTCACACGACAAGCATTGAAAACGCCTCGGCGGTGACAATACCATTCAAACAACGGTGCTTAATACACAGAACGTACTACGTCAGCCTATCATCAATCCCATTACTTGATTGACATAGAGGGAAACCAATCAGATGACTGAATCACCGCTCATGCGCAAACAAGGGCGCTAAGCACTAAGCTAGTCAGCATATTTGATGTCAAGGCAGGGGTGCTCAATACGACGATCACAATCGACCGGGAGCCAGACTTTGATTGAGCTTTTTTAAAAATTAGAAGAGCAGCAGAGATGCCTGCGGGCAAGCCACGGTGCTTAGTTTTCAAACATGTTGAGCGGTACGGTTGAGTCCATGCGCAAAAGAAATCCCCAAATCGATACAGGGTACGTTTGTATCTTTTGGTGTGTACTGAAAAGGACAAACAACACGATTGTCTCGATTGAAGCACCTGTGCAGAGACGAGGCCTGCAGCATAGTCCGGTGTGGTGTTCTCCACCACCGCTTCTTCTTTGGCTGCTTTCTCATCCGCCTCTGTGTCTACAAAAACAAGTACAAGACGACCACAGATTCAAGTCTCGCAACACTTTCCGGGCAAGCCCACGTCGTTCGACGGTGGGGTGCGAGCTAGCGAAATGCAGTTGGTTACCCAGAGTTTTTCTTCGCCTTTTGGCCTCTCTTCCGGCCCCGACCATGTTCAGCTCTTTGATATCCAGCAACTGCACAAGAAGGAACAAGCAGCATGGAATTCCGAGCTTGTCACTCTTGCCGGGAATGAGACGACGCTTTCAACTACGGAACTCGTCCTGACATATCGACTTGACTTGATCGAATCGCTTGCGTGTGTGCGCATCGACGCCGGTGCCGTACCTTGACGCCACGCTCTTTGCGCAGGGGTGTGCGCGCCGGGGCAATGGGCGTTCGGTTGCTTGGGGGGCTGAACATGCTTGGAGCTGTGGGGCTGCGAAACGGCGCCTTGGGAATCCCCTTGAGGGGGGCTAAAATGGAAAAAGGATAAGACTCATAAAGGTAACCACTTCCCCAAGTTGCGGCCATGGCTGGAAATTGACTTGTCACAGAGAGGGAAGCAGGCTAGGTTTTTGCACAACGTGCCAACGAGGAAGTGAGCAACCAAATTCGCAACAGGCGTTTGACCCGCAGCAACCCGAAGCCCAACGGTCGCGAACTTTTGATGAGCGCTGTCGTAGAGCGTGGCACTTACTGGTAGTGTCGATCTTTTTGACTAAACCTCTCCCTTTGGCATGAAAAGGCACTCCGGCAGTCTTCTTCAGCTGCTGTGCAGTCTCGGTGGCTAGAGCACAAAACCAGTCCGTTTAGCCGCCCTGCGCCACGGCGGTTGAGCGAGCAAAAAGAAAAGGCCTCACATTTCTGCAGCAGCTCGGCTCTCAGCGTGGCACTCTTGGGCTTCCTCTTCAGCTGGAAATGTTTAACGGGGGGAGTGAGGGGTCCCACCAGTGTGGTCAACGCGCTCTTGTTTAGGTACTGGCACTCCAAAGGAAGCATGGCAGACGCCTCGCACTCCCCAACTATGCGGGCATGCCCAGGGAAAGAGATTCAACCATATTTAAAAATACATAAATAAATAAAAATCTCCTCTGGCACCAACATTCAAACGGCTGACCTTTCTCCCTGAGCTCGCCGAGGATGTCCTGCACGTTTGGATTCTGCTCCTCCAAGTCCAGATTGAGGGAGCCCGTCTCCGGGAAGGACTTGAGGATGTCTGCGACCATTAGCACCCACGGCTCAGAGTCCACCGTGGCCAGCTGGATTATCTCGGAGAGGGCTTCCTTCATCTGGCAATCACAACAACTTTTCAGCGTGAATCAGCTTTTCAGACAGGAATCCTATTGACCCCCGTTTCTATTGGCAATATCACACGAAAATATTTGGCAAAAAGTATATTGTATACGAAATAGTGATGAGCCTATTTTGAAACGGGAGAAGAAAGTACAGATCAGCTTTCAAGTACAGCAAGTCAGGATAAAAAGTCGAACATACTTCCCAATACTGTGTTCAATTTTACACACGTTTTTGTCACATTTCTGCTTGGTAGCTTGGCGTGAGAATTTAGGGAATGGAAATGTGCGACCCGGCTCAATAAAGGTTGGGAAACGAGGGTGGTAGGACGGTACCGCCCCCTCAGTTGTATCTTTTCGCCCGTCGGTCACAACGTCTGAACGAGAACCGCAGACTTCGGCGATGAATGCCAACAACTGGTGGATTAGGTCATGTCAACGTTAATCTTGCAAGGTGGACCGGCTCAGTAAATTGGGAAACGCGTCGGGGTTTCTGTTTAATACCTCTCGTTATCACTCGTCATCGACTGTGTCGGGAGCTAGCGTGCTAATGCTAAAGTAGACGACTGGTGTTTTTGAGGTGCGGTGACTGATATACTACAGCGACGACGCGTTCGGAAGAAGGGAGTGAAAGTCAAGCAGCGCGTTCTTATTTTAAGACAACGTGGCCGTGGGTAAGTGAAAGCAAACGGCACAAAATGTTGTTGGAGGGCGCCCACCTCGTCCACGGTCCGTCGGGGGAGATGCAGCATCCCGAGAAGCAACTTGAGCTTGACGGGCGGCGACAAGCTTGAGAAGCACAGGCGTATGTTGTCGATAACGGACACAGTAAGGAGCGACGCGATGCTCGGTGGTGTCCACAGCTCGTCCGTGGAGCCCAGTTTGTTGTGAAGCCACAGGCCAGTGTCGCTGTCCTTCATTGACGCCATCTTGGAAAAAGAAGTGTTTTGAGTTCGGGCATTTTAATGGACTACTAAGAAAACGGCAGTCAGGACCCCGCCCACGTCTGTGTGAAGGCCATTGAACCACATTAAAGTATTTTAAAAGGAATTAATGTAATTATTATGACACAACGTCGCGGGGACCTTAACTTTATTTAATCAAATTCATTCCACACCGCAAAAATAAAAAGTAGAGATGATAAACTGAGGTGTGGTCTTTTTTTTAAAACATAACGAGTCGTGCGCAAGCGCAATACGTAGGAATTAAAAAAAAAACTTTATTTAACATGCCCCAAAAACCAAACAGGTACTCGCCCCAAAAACCAAACAGGTACTCGGTCGTTTCTACATTTGTTCTACTAAATAATATGTCTTAGTAATTACTTCATTTGAGAAATTAATAAACCAGACAGGTACACGGTCGTTTCTACATTTGTTCTACTAAATAATATGTCTTAGTAATTACTTCATTTGAGAAATCAATAAACCAAACAGGTACTCGGTCGTTTCTACATTTGTTCTACTGAATAATATGTCTTCGTAATTACTTCATTTGAGAAATGAATATTATTTCTGGTCTTAAAATCAGAGGTGGGCGGGGGGTGGGGGGGGGAAGTACGGATGCTTTCTTACCATATTAAAGGGGAAGTCAACCACCAAAATTTCTAAATACATCTAGGCAACCTCACTTGTCTAAACACGGAATTCTATTAATAATGCAAATGTCGAATTTGAGTTAAACAGTAGAATACACCCATTTTTGTCCATCTCGGGGGTGGCCATTTTGCCACTGCCTGGCCACTGAAAATAACATCACGGTTGCTCAGGGGTCAGGTAACAAACGATCATGGCTCAGCTTCAGAAAACAGGTGAACCGTGATTGATTGTTACCTGAGCAGCGATGGAAGAAAAAAAGTCAAATCCACAAGACACACAACTAACAGTTGAAGTTTAACGTGAGTTTGAAACCTACAACAAAGACAATTAAACATTTGCACATTATGTCTTGAAAGAAAAAACGTTCAACAAACGCAAATTATTTCATCAGACGAAAGTCAGCTCGCTTACATCTGACAATGGAAGACAGCATATAAATCTTCAACCTTATTCACACATAATTAACCTAATACAATGCTCATCATACAGAAATTGGTATTTCTCGCTAACATCACAGTCTATTAGTGGACATAACAAAGACTCAATAAATAATAGACATCAGATACCAGTGGCATCACCTGGCTTCTTCACTTTGGCACGCATCATTTCAGTAATCGTCCTCCTCCGTCTTTTCTGATTTCTGTTTGTACTAGGTACGCTACAGAATTTATCCAGATGATTAGCTCTTTAATCCTTTACTCAAGTTACATGTCATCGCTAACAAAGCCTTGTGACATCATTTTTTCATCACTTTAAACAACTTTCGACATTGATTAAATAACTATATATAACTTCTCTCGATGCAGCAGGATGTTTGAACCTTCAAATAAAACATTACTTTTAGATATTCAACTTGGTTTTTCAAAGTTCCAAAACATCACGCGGTTCGACCATATGAGCATGATTTTTGAATAGAAAACATATTTAAAATGAGCATGCCAATTTATTTTCTACCCTACCTGGCACACTTTCAATTGGATTTTACTTTTCTGTATGAAATTTCAAAGTGTTACTGTTTTTACTTTCATCATCATGTTCATGCAAAGTTTGTCCAATGATGCTCATTTTATGAAATATCATGTGGTGCGACCATTGAGAAATGGCTTTTATTTTGAAATACATTTCAAGACAAGAGGTTGTATCATCCACCAGACAGTCATGGACCTACTGTATAAGAAAAGTCAGCAGGTTTGTGCTCTCGTGGTTCTGTAAAAGGTAGCGACTGGTAGGTAGTAGTCAGATATAAACATCATGTAATATGACCAGGAAAAAAAGACAATTTTTCCCAACAAAGTTTTTCACTTACAGTGTGTAACAATCTAGTTTAAATGGTTAATTGTTCGCATCTTTGATTTAAATTGAAATTATCATGCTATGTCCATCATCTGGTGCAACCATTGCAGAAACCTTTCCATGATAGATGTATGTACTAAATTGGCTATTTTTTTGGTAATAATAAATCAACTGCTGGGTCGACGATGTTGAAAAAACGTTTGGCCCGTATCAGGGGTGTTTTTCGTTTCTGCATCGACGGCGTTTACACATCGGATACTCTCCAGTTTCTATTTGAAGGGAGGTCGTACGGTTTTGCCCTCAAAGAACATGGCGAGCCGTGCGCATGCGCAACCTCTACATTAAAAAAAAAAAAAAAAAAACATCTCCACGGGCATCTCGCGGTGACCTGGTGTTCCGAATAACATACCGTGGACAGATTCAGGGTAGGTAAACGGAATACAACGCAATGTTGCCTCCGTGCGAATAATAACCGAAAGCCACGCGCCTAGGTGTTGGATGATGGCATCCGGAGGTATGATGCAGGCAGCGATGCTCCTGCTGGCGGCCCAGCTCGTCCTGTGCCGCGGTGGTGCTGCGGATGTGGACCGGGAGACCGGGACGGTCATCCCCGCGGAAAGTACGTGCTCTTATTTCAGTCTCAATGGGAACACAGTTCCGATGAATCATCTACAGGGGAGGGAGTTCTCGGTGTACGACGGAGACATTAACACGATTTTTTTTTTTTGTGACATAGCGTAAGTCGGACCGCGTCGTCGTATATATCACTAATATACGTCTTATTGATTGTGTGAAGGCTAGGCCCTTCATACATGTCATTTGGGTTAAATATTTGAATGGAAAATGATTTTCTGTCATGGAAAAAAAGATGGTACGGGAGTAACTGAGCGTACCTGCATTTGCATTGCAGTGACGTAATTTTAGCTGTCACTCCCTATGACATTGAAGTAGAAAAGTTATCATTACAGTAAACATCTGTACGAAAAACACTTCTTGGTCGTAATTATAAAACGATCAAATGGGAAAAGTACAAAGGCGGTAACGGAGTGTACTGTTTTACGCCGTGTGACCACTAAATCTTACGATACGCCATGTCGTCTGTTACTAACCTATGCTAGCGTAGTAGTTAAGTTATAATTTCAGTAAATACTTGTATGAGAAACACCTCTAGGGCGTTGATGAGCTTCAAGGGTCTCACGTAACGTCGTAAAGTATCCCCTAGAAAGATATGGCAGAGAGTTCGCCTGTGAATATTCAGGATGAGCTAAAGATAGGAATAATAAAGCAAAGCTGTCTCTTTTTCCAGGTCGCCCGTGCGTCGACTGCCATGCGTTTGAGTTCATGCAGAGGGCCCTGCAGGACCTAAAAAAGACCGCTTTCAACCTAGACGCCAGGGTACAGAGGACCATTTTGATTCATCGCCTCAAAATACGACTTAAGAATCTTCTGTATTTGTCTTAAGGTGTCTTTAGTTTTAAGGTGGCGTACTGGTGAGCAGAGGTAGCAAAAGTACTTTGGGCAGAGTGGTGAAAGTAGACGTATTGATTCAAATTCTGTAAAAGTAGACGGATTTATTCAAATTCTGTGAATCACCTGGCCTGGTCCCACCTTTGAAAGGTACACACCCTACTACAGTAATATGTAGAATGCAAGAATGGTGACCACAGCTGGGCAAAAATTGAAAATGCACCTGCCCATTCTTAATTGATACTGTTATTTAACAACAACAAATCAATACACTTTATCCCGTTCGGTAGAATACCTGCTTTTAAATATATTCGATAGCTGTAGCCCGACAACAGTTTATATACAACCACTGTTGTGATAACTGATCACATGACATACCACGTTATTAACAGCTATAGCTAGCGTTTGCTTGCTTTTTACGCCATCCAAACAACTTGCTGCTATGGATTTGCTCTGTATGTGTGTGGTGTTTTTATGGCGCAGACGGAGACGCTGGTGCTGAGGGCGGAGAGGAGGGCTCTTTGCGACTGCATGCCCAGCTCGCTGCGTTGAAACCTCACAACACGGACGACTCTTCCAAAGTACTCATGTACAGCGATTTTTGACTCCCAACACAGTGGACACTTTAGCTTACGCTCTTCTCATGTTCGTAGACCAGTTTGCTTGGAAATGTTTTTTTTTTTTCAACACAAAACACGGAATTGAATGACATGTTTGTTTGTTTGTTTTGAGCAAGAAAACTTGAGAGAGAAGCCACTCGTATTTGTTGGGCTTTCCTTAGCACAGCACTGTAGCATGAATCCACAGCACCTTTTTGTAAACGTAGAGTGTATGTCTAGATTTGATGGTGATATAAGAAGTGATATGCCACTACTGTCGACCCACAACGTACTGTAAACATTCGCAGGCGGTACTTAAAGATTTTGGAATGGAGGCAAATGTGACAAGTGTGTGTTACTGTTACTGTTATATGTAGGCCGGTGTACAAATCGGGAAAACGTGAATATTTCGTGCTTGCGATGTTTCTGTGTGGCCAAATAAAACGTGTGTTCTTACTGTATTTTATTTGATTGTTTTATAGCCTATTCGTGGCCAAGAGGTGTTATTTCATCTAAATATTGACTGCAGTTAAACTTTACCGGCTAGCACAGGTTAGTGGGACTGCAGCTTGGTGCAAGAATATCTCGTCAACCATTCCTAATGTCACCTACTTCCTACTTTTCATCGCATTTAGTTCCATCTATAGCCACAAAATGTTTTTCTTTCAGACATTCACTGCAATTGCGACGAACGTTTCCGTGTAAGTTCGTGAAAACACGCTCAGTTTTCCTATTGCGAACGCTCAAGTCAAATTGCAATACCTCAAGTCAACCACTAAAAGGCGCCGGTGGACAAGGCAAGGAGGCGGCAGTGTCGCAGCGATGCGCCACTCTCCATCCGGGATGGTTTGCGAGAGCTTCTCAAGGCAAATGCTGGATCAATACAGGAATCAAGTGAAAACTCAAGCGCCACCCGCAGTGCCCTGAAGGCAATAACGTTGCACTCGTACCTGCGATTGTGATGATCGGCCCACCCTCGACACAGCCTTCGCTTGAACTTCTCCGTTTGCGTTCGATTCTCATGAAGAGCAACAATGTTCCTTGCGTCAATTTGACCCGGGGCCTCTGCAATCATCCAAAACAAACAAATCCCAATAAACCACGTATATGTCCGAATTAACCCAAGTACGAACTAAATCTTTTTTAAAGATGTGAAATTGAAGCAGTTTCACATGGGGTCAATTTGAGCCCGATTGCATCACGGGGTGGGGTCGGGGGTTCTCATCGGCCACACATTCAGGAGTATCTACGACTGCAAAGCACGTATAACAATCTTTACGTTTTTAGCAAATTAACAGTGTGCTAAAATGTAGGAAAATCACAAAAACTGCACTCAAATAATGATTCCGTTAAAGTGTGTTGCGCGTAAAATTATAATAAAATTGTACAGGCACAACCAGCTCTGAAAGATTAAATACAAAGGTATTGCACTTAAAAGTGAAATGGGGCCGAAACGTACGTAACAAATGGAACTTTGGCACCATGTTGGTGCCAAGGAATTATGTTGAAGTGAGTCGGAGCTCCATTTTGACAAAATCTGTGATTTGCCGCCATCTTCTGGTACAGATCCGAATATTATGTATTAACAGTATTTCCAGGTATAAATACGGTACCTGTAGATTTTTAAAAATCCGAATTTAGTTTCTCTGTGAGTGCAGGATGGCAAAAGACACAATAAGCACGGCAACCGTTTTGAACATCTGTTCAAGCAGAAGGACCACAACATACCACAATGTCAGAAGAGAGAGCCAGCAGAGTCACAGGGGGGGGGTGCTGCAAGATGAGTCAAAGGTCACATTCCTGGTTGTGAGAAAACCACGTGTGGAATGGTTGCATTTGGGGTTGTGGTTCAAATTAATCACACCTAAATTAGATTTATTGGAGACTCTATAAATTGTCTACGGCGTGGATGTCTTTTAGTCTGTGTGCCATACAATAGCTGCTGACCAGTCCAGTCCAAGCGATTTGTCCACGAGGAGGCAGCACTGGTTAGAATAAGCAGGGCTGCGACTCCGGTGGGGAAACTAGTTTTGCATTGCAATGTGTGTGGAATTTACTCCGCTTGATAATGGTGAGAGGTTATGGTGTGTGTGCGAAATGGGAGGGGGCGTCACTGTTACGTACCTGCGGCTTTTGGGGGGCAGAGGCGTAGGGGTGTGGATTCACTGCAGTGCACCAGTGATTTGACGGTAGAGGATGCGCAACCGGGAACCACCTGAGGGCATCAAAGCTCCTCCTATGTGTGATAAGTGTGCGTGTGTGTGTGTGTATATTATATATGCATGTGTGTGTGTGTGTGTGTGTGTGTTTGAAAACAGCTTTGGGTTTGAACGGTTCAAAAGCCAAAGTTCCGTTTGACGCATCGTCACGGCTGTAGATTTTGCAGCAGCGCCACCCCTCCCTTCATATCGACCCAAATCCGCACACATCGGCTGTGGTACGGATGCGATCCAAGAGCGAGAGGGGACCCGCGTGTCTCTCCTCCTCCATCAGCATCTCACGGCTTCCACCAATGGCGGCGACGAGCGGAGCTCCATCCACACGCCCTGCCCCGCCTATAAATACAGCTGGTGGCAAAGCGGCGAGTCTTGGTCGCCAGAATTGCAGCGGAACCCCCCCTCGCTCCTCCTCCTTCGTCTTCTTCCCATCCATCGTCTCTCCTTTTCATTTTTGCTTTCCGATTCATTTTGGAAGGAAAGGCTGCGCCGTACGCGTTGGGGGCTGGGGAGGGGGGGTCTACTCGGCGGCCACTTGCATGCATTGTTCGTCTCCCAAAATGGTTTGCGAGACTAAAATAGTGGCGGACGAACACGATGCTATACCCGGGAGCAAAAAGGAGCCCATGATGTGGAGCGCCGCCTCGTCCGCGTCCGGCGAGGCCAAGGAAGCGAGGCGGGATGCGGTGTTCATCCGCGAGTTCGAGCGCGGCGACCAAGAGGAGGTGCGGCGCATCTTTTACGAAGGCATCATGGAGAGGATCCCCAACACGGCGTTTCGGGGGCTCGCCCAGCAACCCCAAGCGCAGTTTTGGTACGCGCTTCTCACAGGTATGTCAAGCCCCC
>NW_017808403.1:1967083-2000172 GCF_001891065.2 Hippocampus comes
CCCCCACGCAGTGACGTTGCCTTTTTTCTTTCACGTGCGCGCGCTATTCGAAGCCGAACGATTCCACAGGTGTTTGACGTACCGAGTCGAAATTTGTTGCGCCGCCGGCAACAAAAGGCATGGGCGGCCGCACTGCGCATGCGCGGTAACCGGCGGCCAGGCAAGCAGTCGAGGCGACGACACGGGCTTCGCCTGGAATGAATGAGCAAATCTGCCCCCCTCCCCCCGCACCCCCAAAAAGTCATTCCACTTCACCCTTTCTTCCAAAAGGTTTGGAATTCACAGCTCCCAAAGCCTTGCTCGTCTTCCATTGGGGCCCCGAGCATCAACTACACACTTGCTCCAACATGGCTTCCTCAGTTTCAAAGCCATCTGACACAGAGACAGCTCCAGAAAAATGGATCCCTGCGTTATCACGTGTGTCAAGAGATGGGGGGGTAATAGAGGTTGTTTTCCAACTCTGCCATATGTAACCGGTATTGCATCGACATAGAATATACAAATATGGATTGATGGATAGCCTAAGCAACAATGACTCATGCTGAGACCACGGGTCAAAAAAGGGTAAAAAAAAAAAAAAAAAAAAAGGAGACATTGGTCTGCATTTTGGTGCATGCCTATCAACTGAAGTGGAAGTTCAGCCAAAAGAAGTCTCGAGCTACAAAAATGGGATTGGTGGATGGCCTACGCTAAATTGACCCATGGGTTGGACCTTGTGTCGAGAAAGGGGATAAAGGAAGTCTTTTTAACACCGGTGTGTGTTATGCTGTTCATCATTCAAGGTTTACTTTAATTAAAAAGGAAGCGGTTTAAAAAAAAAAGATGGATGGACGGCCACAAGCTGAATTGAGCCATGCTCTCACCTGGGGGGGGGGCTCAAATCCGGTCCTGGAGAGCCCCTATCCTGTTTTTGATATTGTCTCCCTCCTCCAACACACCTGATTCAAATGATCAGCTCATCGGCAAGATTTGCAGATGCCTGCTCACCATCCGCATCATTTGAATCCACTGTGGTGGAGGAGGGAGACAACATCCAAAACAGGCTGGATAGGGGCTCTCCAGGACCAGGACTTGAGCACCCCTGGGTGACACCATGTGTCAAAAGCGGGGAAAAAAAGAGCTCGGTTTGCAGTCGACCAGGGGTGTCCAAACTTTTTCTGCCAAGGTCCGCATACAGTAAAATTCCTACAAGACATTCCTCACTTTGACTTTATTTTGACGTCAAACCAATCTGTTAGGGTAGCTAATATGCACTTCAGCTTCACATTCCGAACGAAAACAAGAGCATTTTGCACCCAACTGACCTTGACTGGAAGCACCAAGTGACACAAGCAGTGGCCGTTCACGCTCTTTGCTACTCTACCGAGATTATTTCCTTTCATTGGGGCATGATGAAAAGTCTTTTTGTTACTATATTTCAGATGTGTTGTTGGTGGAGTCAGAGATGAGAATGAATTTCTTCTCTTCTTCCGCTTACCGCCCCAGCAGGCAGTCCAACGACACGGGCTGTGTCAATTGTGAATTTTAGCAGATGCCGGGCGGGGCATAATTTCAACACGCCTGCATTCGACCGTTCAACATTTGAAATGAATGTTTACCTTTAAGAGCTTTTTAAAAAAGGATCATGGCTAAGCTCGGCCATGATTTGTAATCGGCAACTGAGCCCTGAACAACTGTGATGTCATCTTCAGTTGACGGCAAGTTGACGCTGAGATGGACAACAATAGCTAAATTTAGCTGCTTAACTGACATCATTTGGACTATAGTAGGGCGCCAATTTTGGGTTGACATGTGCTTTAAAAAAATGCGATGGCTGGATCGAGTGTGCGAAATGGACCCATGGGGGAGACCATGGGTCAAAACGAGGGAAGGAGGGGGCTGGTTTCAAGACCGCAAAACATTTGAGGTGGACTTTTACTCTTTGCTGCTCATGCGTGATAGAATGGAGATTTGCTTGCGATTCTTTCTTCTGACAAGTTTTTTTTTTTTTTGTTTCCCTCCCATTTCTCTGCAGTCATGTGCTTTTTTGTGACCAAATCGCTGGCGCTGACCTGCTGTGCGCCGCTGGCGCTTCTGGGCGCGCGCTACTACTACAGCGGGAAAGTCATCCACAGTTACCTGGACCACGCCTTGCACACGGACATGGCTGACATCGAGGCTTATTACATGAAACCTGCAGGTAAGATTTGGGGAGGTGGGGGGGGTGCTCTTTTGGGGACCAAATGTTTCAAATAAAGGGGGCGAGGTAACCCATACCAACACAGTGTTTGTAGCCAATACGCCACCCCTCCTCCCAGGATTTTTGTTTTTCCTTCCCCCCATTTGCCTCCACTCCTTCTTTGAGGCCTGACGGGAGGCAAAAGGGAAAAGGAAGAACTGCCTAGCTCAGTATTCAGGCATGAGTGCTTTTGCACAATGTAAAGTGAGCGAGAGGGATGGAGCTCTTGAACCTCAGTTTTGCAGCTATTCGCCCCCGGGGGAATGGGTTATGTTCAGGAGTTTATCGGGGTGTCACCCCCACCCCCACAAAAAAGACTTGTGACAAGGGAAGGGCCAACAATGAATGAACGCATGCATCTCCGTGACTCCCTTGGGCGATTAGACATGGGAGGTGCCAATTCAGATTGCCTTGGTGATTTATTTATTGCAGGGCTGAATTTCTTTTTTTTTTTTGGTCACAAAAATTGCATTTTTGAATCATTAGGAAAAAAAAGCAATTGACAATCATGTCCGCACCTCGCTCCATTTGGTATGTGCCTTATTTCTCCTAATACAATTTTTACTCCCTCGGTCATGTAGAGTTGTAGAGGCAACCTTGGGGAAATAGTTTGAAAAACATCCCTTCGTTCAAAAGTGTCCAACAACGTCGATAAAATTCAGCGCCATTGACTCCCAGATGACCTCCCACCGGTCTCCTCCCTTGTCCTAATCTGCCAAAAATTCTGCCGCATGTTGCCTGATTTTAGCGGGAATTTTAGTCAGTTTTTGGCAAAACAGTCGCGAGAGGGAAAGTCAAGAGAGTTGGCAACCCGGACGGTGCTTTTGGAAAGAAGATCCACTCAGGTGGCCCAAATGTCTTCATCTGCGTTCGCATCGCCGCGGGAGCAGTTAAGCCATCGTAGGTCAGTCGATCACGCCATCAATGATTGTCAATCAAGACGCGAGTTCATAACAAACGTCGGCCACGAATATCACTCGGGAGCGGCCCACGAGTGCGGAGGAGGCGGATAGAATATCGAACGAGCTCCGGCCTTAATGGCCGTGCGGAATACACGCTCGCTCTGTTTAATGAAGGGTTCATTTGAAGGTCCCGAGTGTGAGCGTGTCGAGTGAGAGAGAAAAGTCCAGCAAGTGTTGGATAAATGAATCGAGGAAGGGCTAAATCGGATTACGCTGGCGCTTGTATGGGATTCGCCGGCGACTTTCTGACGGCGTCGTCGTGTGAGAGCCATTCGAAATCTGAAGCAAAAAAAAAAAAAAAGAAGCATGGACAATGAGAAGCTTCAAGTAAAGCAGCAGAGAAGAAGAAAGAAAGGGGGAAACAAGAAACTAAGATCCAAGTGGGTAGGAAGGTAAGAAAGTGAAAAAGTGAAACGAGACAACAATAGAAAAAAGGTTATCAGGGAAAAGGGAGATCGGGGGGGAAAAGAAGAGGAAACGCGGAAAAAGATCCAAATCAAAAAAAGGAAAGAAAAAGACAACAGAACGTGCAGGAAAATATTGGAGTGTAAGTGGAAAAAGAAACAGAAAACAGAAAGACATGAAGAAAAAGACAAAAGCTCAATGTCGAGAAGGAGAGAAAAGGGAAATAAAGATCAGAAAGGGGATGAAAATGAAGAGATCATAAAGAAAAAAGAATAAGACAAGATTCAAGTGCAGTCGGGGACAAATAAGAATATGGAAAAGGGAAGGAAAAAGGTGAGAAGAAAAAAGAGATCATAAAAAATAAAGACCACTTTTAAAAGGAAGCAACTGAAAAAAAAAGGGAGAAAAAAATGAACACGGGAAATGAAAAAAGGAAACTCAAAAGAAGAAAAAAGATGCGAGCGGAGGAAAGAAAAGCAAAAGACATCAAGAAGCCGCTGTGCGCGGGCGGTCGCCACGGCAACCACTGAGATGCTACTCTGAGCGCAAGTCTGTGAAGCGGCGACAACGCGTGCACCTCGTTGCTTCTTTTCCTCCACTTGCCTTTCGCCATTCGAGGAACGAGCCTTGCCGTGCTCCTGTCATTGCATTCCAAGCACCCCCCCCCCCCCGGCGAAAACCCTTTTGACCGGTTGCGCCGGCAAACAGCGCCACGCACACAGTGCCACGCACACAGTCGAGTGGGGCGCGGGTGCCAAACGCCGCCGTCGAAGCCGCGATGGGCGGGAAATGGAGGAAAACGCGGCACGGCGGTGCGGAACCTTCTTCGTCACTCACCGTCTTCCTCCCTCAGGTTGATTTCTTGCGCGGCCATCATCAGTATTCGCAGCGGCCCCTCCCCCTCCTGTCTCATCTCCATCCTCCCCTCCTCCTTCCCTCGCTCGGGATGGATGCCCTCGCAGCCATAATGGATCCTTTCAAGGCTCCAGAACCTTCCATTTGTCCTGTAAGAGTCGACACGGAGGGGAGAAAATGGCATCCGCAAGCAATGACGAATTTGTCTCGTGTTCAAGAACGGGCAGCCGCTGGCCGTCTTTGATTGAAAGCCGTGATGGCGGCAAGCTTCGAGGTCATGACACCCTTCAGCCGGAGTGGCACAAGCGTGCATGCGTGCGCGTCGGAGAGCGTGCTTTTTTTTTTTTCTTGCCCGGTCCCGTTCGTGGCATTGGCTGCAGTCAAATAGATGCTCAGGAGGGCGTTTTATTGGAGCAACCCCTTGGTTAACGCATACAAATACTGCAGCATCATTCCCTGTCGAGGGGGAAGGGGGGGGGGAAACCAACAAAGGGAGAGGGGGGAGGCAAGGGATGGGTGAAAAAAAAAAAAGAAAGCAAAAAGAGAAGGAAGGGGAGTCGGAGGCAAAAATGCAAAACAAGTACAAAGAAATAAAAGGGAAAGAGAAAAGAGAGGAAGATGAAAATGGCAAGGAAGGAAAGAGGAGGAAAAAGGACAAAGAAAGGGAAAACGGGAGTGAGAAAAAAGGATGTCAAAATAGAAAAAAGAAGGACAAGAAAGAGGGAAAGGGTCACATCGAGAAGGAAAGTCAAAAGGAGGAGTAGGAGGGGGAAGGAAACGAGAAGGAAAAGGAACAAAGGTGGAAAAGGAAGGAAAAAAAGGGAAAATGGAAGAGAAACAAGAAAAAGAGAAACAAGAAAAAACAGGTGAAGGAAGGAAAAAGAACAATAGAAAGACAAGCAAAAAGAAAAGGTTGAAAAAGAGTAGCAAGAGAAAAAAAAAGGCAAACCAAGTCCGCTTAGCTAAATGCTAACAAACGATCACCCATAGACGTGCGAACAAATAGTGTTGATGTGTTGGTGTTACAACCTTTGAATAGTTCACCAGCGTGAGATTTTCAAAGCACTCCGAGGAAATCGAAACAGCCGGCGGAAAAAGGCCCGGCGTGCAAGATGATGTTCACGGGCACTTCTCACCCCGGCAGTTGGATGTCTCTCGTGCTCAGATAGATGGCGACGGTGACACTGTGGAGCGAAAGGCTCAATTCAATTTTTTCATTGTTCATGTTACAAAAACACGCAAATGACGACATCGCGCGGCAGTGTTGACGGAAGCAAATGTGGTCCAGCGAGGAGGGGTCGCCCTTTTATTGTCTCGTATCCACCGAGGAGCCATGCGGGAGGAGGTTGAAATGTTTTGGAGGGGAAATGACGCAAGGCATTTCGATCCCCTAATTTCATGGAGACGTGCACTCAAGATGACGTCACGTCATTGCCTCGTGTAATAATGACTACTATTTATGAGCAAACTCTATTCAGTATGGTAACAAGATCCAGGTCTAGTGGATCGTCGACACTTTGTTTGTTGTGCCTCAAACCTACAGTTTGGTCAAAATTTTTGCACTTCATAAACACTGCAAACAAATCTGCCCAACAGGGACAAGGAGAATTGATGTGGATTATTTCAAAACCACAGTGTTTTAGTTTCGTTTTTCTTTTTTAAATGCCTACAGAAAATCACGTCTCAAGCCGCGAAATCAGGAATTGCTCTCTGCAGAACCAGGATTGTTTTCCGCAGAATCAACACTTTTTCTCGACAGATTCCGGGTGGGGCTATTTTAAGTATCGGACATTTCAACACAAACAGTGGCGTGACATGTAGGCAGATAATCTAACAATACTCAGCATCCCTTCCTTATCCTCTGCGAAGAACCAGCAGCATTACCGCTGTTTAGTGAGGAATGGCCGTCTCCGTGTAAATGCATTTGACTGTATGATACTGTTCCCCGGTCGCCAAGGTGCACGCACCAGAAGGAGCAGCAGTCGGGACCGGATGTTTTTAGGTTTTGCCACCTGTGCCTTGCAGGCTCCTGTTTCTGGGTAGCAGTGCTGGACGGCCGCGTGGTGGGCATCGTGGCGGCGCAAGGCCGCGAGGACGACAACGCGGTGGAGCTGCGGCGCATGTCGGTGGATTCCCGCTACCGCGGCAAAGGCATCGCCAAGGCCCTGGGCCGCCGCGTTCTGGAGTTCGCCGTGCGCAACAACTACGCGGCGGTGGTCCTGGGCACCACGGCGGTCAAGATGGCCGCCCACAAGCTGTACGAGTCGCTGGGCTTCCGCCGAACGGGCCAGAGCGAGGACTACAGGCTGCCCGGCATGAGTCGCTCGGCCGCCGAGCGGCTGTTCTTCCAGATCCGGCACAGCAGGTACCGCCTGCAGCTCCGTGAGGAGTGAGAGGTAGCGCGAGATGGAAGAGAGAGCGACAGAGCGTCTCTGACAGCTTTTATTTCTTTTGACATCCAGTAATTATTTACTTTCAAGTCACTAACAATTACTGCCGCTTAGTACTTCTGTTGTTGTTGCTTTTTGGAATACCGTTTGACATTTCCACATTTTTTTTTTCCTCTCCATTTTTTTGGGAGGGCGGTGGGGGGGATTGTTATTCATTTGTTCTGGTACCGTTCCCAGTGGAAATGAGTGGCAGCCCTTCCATATCCCTCTGTTGGGACCGGGCGGGGAGGGGCCTATGCGCGCATTGTCCATGGACATACACCGGACGTCAAGACGAGGACGATGGAAGCCAAACTGGGTGAAATAGCGAGCCCGGCGCTGGGTCCAAATTGGACCCAGCTTATGCTGGGTTATTTATTCCCAGGACATTGGGTTGCAGATTTGACGGAGCATGTTGGGTGGAGATTTTGATCCAGAAAGGAGTAACGCAACACATTTTAACTGATGAGTTGAAACTACCCCAAGATGGGCGACCAGATTCAATATCAGCAAAGCTGTGGTTGAAAATAAGACTCGTTCCATCAGCGATGTTTCCCGGCCCACCGAGCCATCCGGCCGCTCCCGGTGATTTTCAAGAATCTGACATTCAACCGACTTCATCATCAGCGAACTGCAAAATAGTCCAAAAGGGGTGACCAGCGACGGCTCTTCGGGCCACCCAAACCCAATCTTGAACCCAATCTGCCGGGTCAAAATAATGAACTCACTCTTGAGTAAAAGTACTTTCAGCCAATCTGCTCCCAACACACGCCTACCCAACGAGCGCGTCAGCAAAACAGAAATACAAAGCGAACACAGCATCATTTAGAAACGACACAGCTGAAAACAACGAAAAACTGAGACCGAAGCGTAACTTCTTACCTAAGGCTCCCGCTGTCGTCGCTGTGGCCTCACGTCGCATTTTTTCAGCCGTCCCTTCTCCTTTTGCTTTCTGTCCCTTGAGCAATGCTCTCTGTGATAGGTCGAGGCACCGGGAAGAGCACTCTCTAATGCTCTTTGAACCTAACACACGGCACATCATTTTGGCAAACCAGTCAAGTATGACAGATACATTTCATACACAAAAGCAACAAAGCTCATTTCCACCGAACTTTGTCAAGAGGTGGTGCAGGTGACAAGAATCAAATCTAATCTATCTACGGATACATGAAGATATATTTTATACATTTTTAATTTTTTTTTTGCAACCAGCAGCAACGTCGGGTAGCGGTTAGTGCGTCTGCCTCACAGGCAGGTCGGCGGGGAAAGCGGAAAACCTGGAGCTCGAGAACTGCAAGGCAGACATCCTAACCTAAAACGGAAAGCCACCATTGTCGGGTAATGACGCGACAACTAGCAATAACGCCGAATCTTCAGCACAAGAAAAGCCGATTTCCTTCTTTTTACACAGCAAAGCCAGCGATGTTCATGCCCCTAAAGTTGCCATCCTATCTTTTGTAAAACTCAACTTAGGAATGTGAGGGATACACGGACTTCATGGTTTCGCCACCTCTCTTCTACCTCCCGTTTAATGAGTCTGTCTGCAATTCTGGGCCGAGACCCAACACCCACCCCCGAAAACCTTTGACCTTCCTTGTCCCCGGCCTCAGCACTTTCCCACCATTTCCGCATGAGCCACAGAGCTTTGCTGCACTGCTTTGATGACGTCATTTGGGAGCTTGTCGGGGGCCCACTACAACCTGAACCCCTCCAGCCCCCTACACACACACACACACACACACACACACACACACACACACACACACACAATTTGTGTGCATGGACTCTACCCCAACAATGCAACACTGCCCCGGATGAGAGCTCGCCTGCCAGCCAACCAAAACGCAGAATGCAAAAGCAATGCAATGTGGCATGCCCGTGTGTACCCTACAAAAAAAAAAAAAAAAGACAGAAAACAATTCATCTATATTTATATATGCCTGCTATATATAATTACAGAGACGTATGTCACGTTGCAAGGTGGTGGTGGACCCCAAAAAGCAGGCAGGAGAGAGGAGCAGGGTGAACTTGACGAATTGTATTTAACAAAATACAGAGAAAACTGAATCCAAAACAAACAAAGTGCCAACAACCAAAACGAATCCAAAGTAGCAAAACAAAACCATGACTGTGGCAAAAAACTAACAGGAACAGAACCATGACAGAAACAAACATGACAGTTTCAAGCAAACAAATAATGACCCGAAACTGAGTGGTTGTGCCGGAAGTCCGTTTAAACAATTACATAACGACCAACAGGTGTACAGCTGCAGGGAGAGCCCTACAGTGCCACCTGTTGGTCACAAACCGAAACATGACAATATATCTGAAAATGTATTGTGCTACCTTTTTTTTTTTTAGATCATGTGAAACAATTGCATGGAATGTCTTTCCCAAATTGTAAAGGGCATTTACTCAGAGCGCACAACTGAGACTGACAGCGGATCAGTTGAGGAGTGTAAACAAGCGGGACGAAGTGGAAGTGGTTTGCATGGCATGTTTCGCCCAAGCTCCAGCTAAATACTTGAACGCATCCGCGAAGCTCGAGCAATGTCTTCTACTTGAGCGAACAAAGCGTCCATCATCGTGACAGATTTGAACGGGATTGGGATAGCTGCCAAATTGGATATCGCCATGCACGTGGTGTGCAAAATCTCGCTACCACCTGCAGTAGGAATGTTTGGAATAAGAGGCGCGACGTGCGGGAGGAAAATACTCCTCATTTGGGAAAATGCTCCTCAGAATTAACATTCCAGTATATTCTGAAGAAAGCATCCGGAATGCCTTATGCCAGGGGTGTCCAAACTTTTTCGTTGGAGGGCCGCATACAGTAAAAAATGGAAGGATGAAAAGGCCACTTTTTGAAACTCGCTTAAGTCAGCCAAGAAAGCGATTCGAGATTGTTTGTATTGTCGAGTTCATTTCATCGGCATTGAGGCATATTGTTGAGGGAATTTTCTCCAAGTCTTTGGTGTGGCCAACAGCCCTCTCTCTCACCGACTAGTTCCAGCGCTGCACTTGGCAGCAGCTGAATCCCATTTCCACATTCAGAAGCAAAAAAAAAGACAAAACTAAAGTAAGGTAACCATTTTTCAAACAGTTCAATGAGAATCATTCATTTGATGTCTTTGTACATCAGCCATTGAATTCCCTTTTATTCACTACAGTGTTTGGAAGATAAATTGGGTTGTTCTTTGAAGCATTTATTCGTATCTTCGAATATACAATACAATACAATACATAGCAAAAAGTACAGCCTCCCTTCTCCCTCTTGCTCACCTTGGCCTTTTTTAACTAACCCCGTGGCTCATGTCAAATGCCATTTTTAGTATCCTATATTTTTGGGGGTCATGTCGCGAGCCGCTGAAAAACGGGGGGGGCGGGCTGCACATGGCCCCCGAGCCGTAGGTTGGACACCTCTGCCTTATGCAGTGAAATCAATGACTGGAAGGCCGAAGTAGCTCAAAGTGCACTGTTTTTTTTTTTTTTTAATGTATGTTTACTACTTCAACCAATTCTTAGTAGAATGTAGAAAAGGTTCAATGTGCAGCTTCTGTGTACAGTTGCACCTTTCTTCGGTGGGTTTTCTTCGGATTTCTGTTTTTTTTTTGGGGCGGGGGTTCCCTTTGATTCAGAAGGTATGCTGCATCGAGACCCCCTTCCTGTACGAGGGGTCCCGTTCACTTGAGTGCTTTAGGCCCCGCAGAACGTCACTACGAGCAGGCACGAAGGCCCAAACTGCCGACAGTTAAAGCTCCTCCGCAGTGGCCCACAATCAAATCCAAGTGTTCAATCAAGGTCAGCGGTTTCCCGATCGCAAACTGAAACAGCACAAATGTACAGATGCTGCGTGTGGTTTTTACTCTGATGATGTCAAGGCGGGGTGAGCACCCATAGGCATGAATGTAAAATGCTGACATGAAGTGTTTTGTTTTGTTTTTTTGCGGGGATGGGGTTTATTTGATTTCTTTCGGAGGAGATAAAACAGAAGGTTGTAAATAGTTCTAGGGCCACCGTTTGGTGTTTAACTTCATGCAACCTGTCGTTTCGATCAGTCGCGTCTAAAAAGAAGACGGCGGCGTGGAATGTTCCACCTTCTGAAGAGGGCGAGGGAGCCGTTAAAAAAAAAGAAAAAAAGAAAAAAAAAGAAAAAAGTGGAGTTTGGGAGGTTATGCTGCAACGAGGAGGACACGGACCCCCTCTTTCTCGCCACGTGGCTTGTCTTTGGCCGACACAAACTCTGGACTGAGGCCACAGGTGACAAAAACACCTCAGCACTTGTAGCGCAACCGTGTCTTGAATCACAGTCCAGTTTTCGATTGCTATTTTGTTTGTTTTTGTTGTTGTTGTTGTTGTTTTTTTTCTTCTGAGGGGAATACAGGTCAAATTTGTATTGCGGACAGTCATTTGCATTTACTCAAGACGTCATTGCATGATGTATTGCTCATACTGACCAATGGCTATTTTTACAAGTGGAAACCCAATGCCAAATGTGACGGTTACCGCTGCAGTTTGTATATCCTCATGTGGCGATATTTTGTCCAAAACGCGATTATTTAGGAAAAATCCTGCCCACGTGCCAACGAATCCAGCAATAAACACAAGTAGGCAAACTCCAACATACTTTCCACATGGATTTTGTCATAATAACACTGTAATGATGTTATTGATCTCCCTGACACAATACCGTTCACACTTAAGGGGTGTTTGATTGTACACTTTTTTTTTTTTGTCGGCATATGCGCAACTGCATGTTTGTAAAAATGTCAATAACAAGTGGTGGAATGGAAATAAGAGTCCGAGCAGACAGGAAAGAAGATGGCGTGGGAGCACCCTGACCGTGACAAGTCATTTCACTCTGACCGCTTTGGTCACACACACCCTTCAGGATAAAAATTGCGACTCCTCAGATTGTAGGTTCAAAATTTGGAATCGCTAAGCTTGCGAGTGCAAAACTGTATGATACGTTTCATGTAAATAGCATCCGGGGTTCATTTTGATTCACTCTGGAACCCAAATTGTACATTCAAAGACATGCAAATTCTATTTCAAAGATATCAAGGGTACCGATTCTTCAGTAATGATTGGAGTAGCGATGCTTCAAACGAGCGCGGGGACGATTAAGAAAAAGATTCCACCTAATTGTGACATGTTTTTTTTCCCCTTAGTCTTGCGCCTTAATATGCGATTTGTTTTTTCCAAGGTACTCTCCCCATGTACTTTTAAAAAAAATGTAAACTGCTTTCCTTCAGCACTGAACTTATCAAGACAGTATCAGTATATAAATAAAATATACACTGTATGTATATATATAAAAATAAAGTCTACCCACGGAACAAAATGAAGCAGCCCCCCTGCCACCAAATCGCAGCTTTGGCAATTTGAAAATTGCATTCGAGTACATTGCGAGGTGACGATTTGACTTCAGCCTTTGTTGAATGTCAGCCTTCCTTTTCCTGCCTGTCTGCTTGCACTCTGGAGATGTCAAAAGTGAGCTTAGTGCAGACCCCCACCCCTCCCAAAAAAAAAAATCAGTGTCCAGCAACATGCCCTGTCCTGACAGCTGCATGTTGCTGGGAAACGAGCTCGCGCGCAGCGCTGCGGGGAACAGATAGGCAGCCGCGCTTTTTCGGAGGCAGGCGGGTCAACCAGATGGCTGCGATAGTGGACTGCAAGGAGGGAATAGCTGATGGATGGTGGGATGCAAAGGCCTTGGGGGATGGGACTGCGGGAACTTTGTAATTGGCGACAGGGGGTGGGGGAAGCACTTATGCTACGGTCTGGAATTTGAGGGAAGGGGCCCGCCGTCGTCGCTGGAGGCAAGGAATAAATAGCACCTGAGGCCCGCTGACTAGTTTACGAAAGGGGAGGAGTTGGGAAGGGAAGACAAAGCACAGTTACATTCGGGGAAGGGAGTGGCAAGTGGGTGCAGTGAAAACTTACTTTTTGTTACATGACATCAGTTCTCTGTCTGTCCCTCATGCTGTACCATCACACTGGAAATACGATCTGTGACTATGAACCCGGTTGGAAAAAATATATGTATATATCATTTTTTCCCAACTGGAACACTGTACAGGTGTAAAGTTGGCATTACGACAAATGTGGCTGTACATACATTGATATATTGTATCAATTAAAAAACATGCATTAAGCCCGAACACGTTTAGACCAGGGTCATGCTTTGTCATTTGAAAAATCTGCATTTGTCACACTGCACGATGACATCCAAGTACTCACAGGTTTTACGGTTGCCATGGCAGCAGGGGGCGAGTAGGGGGGGGGGGGGACCTCATACTGTTGCCCGTGCCAAACGGATCCGTCTTACTCCTGACGTAATATGGTCGCTGTAAAAGACTAACGAGGTGAAGTCATTCATTTGTCAGTCAGTGTGAAAGCTGGATTCGGGAGTGTTTGTTCTACCTGTCTGACTTGGGACACCCCTTCTCCAAAAATGCAGAGAGCCCTGAAGAATGTGCACATGCCAGTCTCACACTCCCCTCTGTGGGGTGAGGAGGGTTGGGGGGATCAGGGGGGTGAGGGGGGCTGTTTCAATTCTTAAACCAACAGAACAATGAGAGGATAGACGGCCAGATTTCCATAACACTGTCCAGTGCAAGGCCCGGAGCGCTACTCGGAGCGAGACAGCTCATTCCAGAAAAGAAAAGGGAATTGATGATAAAAGAAGCTTTCCACATTGTAGCCACTTTGGGTTGAACACAGAAAAGTCGACACACCCCTGTTCAAATAACAGGAGTTTAATAGGAGGCACTAGCATGTAAACAGAGGATGGTGAAAGTTAAAAATGATATATCTTGGTCTTCTTTTTTTTAAATACAAAGTTTAAAAAAAAGGCATTTGAACAGGGGTGTGTAGACTTTTTCTACCCACTGTTATATGGCAATGCTTGGACAAATCATGACAATTCAGTACTGTATTGCTAAAAACAAAGCAAAAAAAAAAAAAGAGTACGTGGTTCCCCGAGACAGAAACTCGGTCACTGCGTGAGCGTGTGCACGGTGGCCTGCTGGTGGATAGCGAGTCTGCGTGCATGTTTGCAAGTGTGTACGAGTATTTGTGGAATGCGTGTGCTAGTGTGAGCTGCTCCAATCAAGACAAAAGCGGCTCGAGCCAAGTGAGTCCAGTTGGAGGTGGATGGAGAAAGGAAAGAAAAAAAAGATGGGCTCAAGGTAGAATTGTACGGCTGTATTATGTGAGAACGTGCATGCTCGGTTCAACAGGCAAAGTGCAGAACAATTATCTAATACCGTATAAAAACACGGAAACAAATCATCTATTAAATAGCAACTATGAAGGGGGCGGAGGGGGGAGGATGAGACATTTTTGGAAAGAATTCAAGTGGGTATATTATTGAACATGCGCGCCTAATAACAACGAAGCCAAAGTGAACCAAAAAATCTCACTCATTTCAGTAACGTGAGCGTGTGTGAAAGGCAGACGACAAACTGGTGCAATCCAGTCTGCGGCTCCTGCCGTTGCCCCCGGAGACGGATGGAGTGAAAACCAGCACTGGGAGCAGCTGCCAGGTTTCCATGGCGATGTGGATGCTGGACAAATGAGCCGAGACGTGAAAAAAACCGCAGCGAGGAAGGCCCACAAGCTCAAACATTCGAACGTGGAGAGAGATAAAACACCAAAATGAGCTAAGCTGGTGGCATGTGCAGCGCGGACATGGAACCCCAGGACTTGCCACAGGAGACTGCCACCTTCAGGGGGACCTGCGAAACACACAAACAAACACATACACGCACACATTGAACGTGCGATGGAACGACAGCCGAGCCCTGCGTACTCACGATCCGCCACCTGCGGATTCATCTGGTTAAAAAAAAAACACAACAGAACATGAGCGCTTACGTACGTGACCTATTTTACTGCCCACGCTGCTTTTCTCACCAATTCTCTTCCATCTGTGCTAGTTCACGCGAGGTCTTAGGGAAGCGTTTGACGCTAATTTTCACTCATTGACCTCTTGCCCCTATTTTGGCCTGCCTGAAAAATCGGTGCAGATTTTCAACTTACATTTGATGGAAATAATGAAGACGTACCGTTTCACTCTAATTTGAAAGTGGGTTTTTTTTGTTCAGATTTTCTGAAGGCAATTATCATGCAAAAAAAAATTAAAAACAAAACCAAAAAAAAAAAAGCTCAATTTCTGAATGAGTGCAATGGGCTTTTAGATCGATGTAAGAAATAACCAAGACAAGTTAAGAATAAAGGTGTTGACTGCAGCCCGAGTACGCGGCTTGGTATTTTACCGCGAGGACAGAAGTTGTCACACCCTCATTCCAAGTTGACCAATGAAAAGGCTTGTAATGCCGGTTCAGTGGAGGACCGCCCCACAAGACTTAAGTTAATTCGTTACCAAAAAATGGGAAATGGGATGTCACTGTATCGCACTTTTCTACCTGGGGTACTCAAAGCGCTTTAGGCTGTTTTCCTCATGTACCTTCTGATGACACAGCATTAGAAGCAACTGGGGGGGGTTCCGTTTCTTGCTCAAGGACACTTCAACATGGTCACAATGGCCGAGGATCAAACCCCCAACCGCTGCGTTGGGAATCGATCTCTCTACCACTGAGCCATGCCGCGCCAAAAATCAGAATTTGCAAACAAAATTTCAAAACGTGCAACCATAAATTCTGAATGCAAAAAATGATTGTATCATGAGAACAATGGTTTTGGGGGTGGGGGTGGTTGTCACCAAAACCGACGCTTTTTTTGGAATCACTGGTCTTGTTCGCAAATCTTTTTTTTTTAAATTGCAAATCCATTACTTTTGTTTGCAAATCATTTTTAGTTTGCAAATCTTTTTTCTGTTCAAATTCCCTTTTTTTTGTTTGATTGCAAATAAAGACACACATTTCTCTCTGTAAATTCTCAGTTTCACCCTTCACATTGTTTTGAAGGTCTATTTTCCTCCATCTAAAATTTTGAAGTGAATTCTCCCCCCTCCTGTCTCAAGCGGAGACAGGAAATAGCCTGAACACTCTGCAAACAGTGCGCCGTTCCTTCGCTTCTCTGCACTCACATTAAGATGGACTCCCAGAGGGTGGATGTGGCTCAAGGACTCCATGCTGCGCTTCACCAGGGCTGCGCACAGAAACATTTTTCAGGTTCAAGTCTTCTAAAAAGTCAACGCAATCCTTCCAAATTCCAAAGTGGTCACCAGCAAACTCTTCCACCTGCGCTTCCTCCACTTCAAACAGGAGTTCATCACTGAAATGAGCCATCAGCCTACAACACAAGACAATCATTGAACTCAATGTTAGTCATGCCTCCTGCTCGACCGGAAGCGCCTTTTGGCCTTTGTGAACAATCCGTTGGCTCGGGTGCTCGTCTGCTCTTCATCGTTGGCCGCCCAGCTCGATGGCGGGTTTTGACAGTATGCACACAAGTAATGTATAACCTCTTAGATGGAGAACGGTGCAAACAGGTTGAAAGTACCCTAAATTGAGTAAAATAGCGAACCCAGAACCAACTCAAATGCTGAGTTATTTACACCTGGCGCATTGGGTTGAGGATTTAAAACGGCACACTGACAATGACAATTTGGCACAGGTTTCACAGTGGAGGAAAGTAATTGGGCAACGGTAACTAAGAGTACTTTGATCTGCTCAAAATCCACAGCTGCCCAGTGAATGGGGTAGGAAAACAACCTGGTATTTTTTAGGGTGTATCCGCCCCTGCGATAAAACGGGGGTTCACTGTTTTGATTAGGCCTACCTGGCAGAGAGCGTTTCGGAGGTGGAAATCATTTCGGATACTTGGATCATTGCCATTTTACACAGGTCGGCCACGGAACCTGCACAGAAGCACGACGTCGATAGCGAACGCAAACCTTTGCAAAGTGTCCATTTGCAAACATACAGTTGAACATTTCTCGAGGGGAAGCAAAACGCGACAGCCATTAAAACCGAGAGTTTGACCGACCTTGCAGCACAAAGGCGAGAGCTTTCTTCTCCGATTGCGAGCGTAGAGCTGTGTCTTTGGAAAGGATATGTCGCAGGGGCCGCTGGCGGCCCACGAGGGAACACACGAAACCTGTGGACAGAATGTGGACATTTCTTCGTTTTTCTGTGAAGACCTTATTCATGGTGCGGAGGGCAGCATGGTGTGCTAGTGGTTCGAACGTCACCGTCACAGTTCTGAGGTTCGGGAATATGGCCTCCGTGTGTGGGGTTTGCATGTTCTCCTTGTGCTCGCGTGAATTTTCTCCTTCCGCATTTCAAAAAGCCTGTCTGGTGCGTGGCCCCTCCCCCACCTGCTCAAAGGTTCCCACTCGCCCGTGACCCTGCTGATCACGAAGCTGTATAGACAATGGATGGATGGGTGGATTGTGCAGGAGGAAAGTGAAGTGCGAATGCAACTAGGATCGATCATTCTGCATGCACTCTACAGGTACGCCTACGTGTGTTCCCACAAATGTGAAGTGCCACACAGATGATGTACTAACCCAAGCAGGGATGTGTCAATTTGGACACACACACACACACACACACACACACACACACACACACACACACACACACACACACACACACACACACACACACAGCAGAGCAGTGCATTCCAATAGTGGGACAATGGGGCACGGCCTGACAACTAAATCCCTTCAGTATCCCTTACTGTGAGGAAAGTCAACCGGGCCATGGAACCTGAATGGCCCTCTTCCCATTAGCGCGCACACACACGCACGCACGCACACAGACACAATCTCATGGCCAAATACGTAGGAAGTGAGCTCACAACAGATACCGGCAAACACAAAACCCCTCCGCTGACCCGTGACAACTTGCGTGGGCCTTTTGGCCACGGTCACGACCTTTGTGCCGGGCCCCAGTGGCACTGATGGGCGGCGCACTTTGAGGCCGCAAACGTTGCTTCCATGTGTGCACTGGCGTGGCTGTGAGTGACGCTGGAATGTGCTTGCTGACACTGTATCATCCCGTATGTTATGTATAGAAGTGCATGTGTGTGAACCAAAAGGGCTTTCCAGAATCTGCCCGAGTCACACACAGGAGAGCGAAAACTCTGAGTAAATCCGCACATACGCATGCACGCACACAAGCACACAGATTGGCTTCTTTGGCTAAGTGCAGACTTGCCAGCATTATGTGTGGAAACTGGAATGTTTTCCAGTGTGAGTGGCACGGTACCCACTAGAGAGTTCCTCAGCCAATCTGAGGGTACATTTTGCGACATTACCACGAGGGCTGAACCATTTGGAAAAACCAACAAATTGGGAGCCTCCCCGCCCTTCAATATTGCTACTGCGATTTAATAGGCGATGATTTTCCAATTCGGATGGGTCAAATGTGAAGGGACCCAGCCAGTTGCTGCCAAATTGTTGACAGACTTCTGTTAAGTGCAGCCTGAACAGTATTGTGTGAGTCAAGCGTGTTGAAGCCTCAGGTGTGCTGCGTTGGCAGTTCAAGTCCAATATGCAGTAAACAGTATTGACCCGCTGCAGTTTATATTCCTCCCGCCAATGCGTGCGCATCCACTTCCTCGGCCAAGATCATTGCAAAGTGTTGGTCCTAAGCAAGATCAACCTTGGGGGAGAGAATAAACGTACCGTGCTTGCGGCACTGCTGCATAGTCATCAGGATGAAGTCTTTCACTTTTGGGAACTTCAGGAAGAAGTTGTCTTGGAATCGGCGAGCCTCCAGCAGTGTCACACCCATTGTGTTGGCTAGGCAATCGCGGCCTGCGGAGGAACACATAAAGGACGAGGAATACGTCAACTCTGCGCTATGTGAGGAGAATTTTGAGAGAGACATTCGGATGCAATGATTAGTGCCCGACCAATCAATTGAATCAAGTACTGACATGTTATCTGTATGCATACTGCTGCAGATAGCCATTTCTTTTTAAAAAGGCAACTATGGGCACTGTCAAAGGCGTTTTGCATCGTTTGTTAGCATTTAGCTAAGTGGACTTTCCTGAGGCAAAGCTCCGTTGAAATGTGATTCTCCTTTGTTCTGTTTAACTTGACAGTAATCTCCAACTGGGAATGGCGTGAAACAGCACAGACACTTGTTTGATGACGTGATCAGTATTTGCCAAGTGAGGGCAATGACGTTCACTGCCACCATGTAGCACCAGACTCTAAAGTTCTGCTCTGTCAAAGTAAAAAAAAAACAAAAAACAAACAAACAAACAAAGAAACGACGTTTTGTATCTCATCAAACAACTAAATCAGGTCACTCGTATCTCAAGGCACGACTGTAGTTGAGTGCATGTGTGTGTGCGCCCATTATGTGTGTCGCAGAGATCTGCCCCTCCTCCCTGGCCTGATTAGTGTCCTGCAGAGAATGCTCCATCTTAGTATTCCGTCTCCATGGCAACACATCCCTCCACCGGGAGCTGTCTGTCTGATCAGAAGCTCCTTGCATTTATCTTCTCATTTGACCCTCCCCCCCCCAGGCCAAACCCCCTTGACTGGGCCCCATGACCTCTTTAGACAACATTGGCCCTCGTCCTCCTTCTGCCGCAGTTCTTCGTCTGTTTTCCAGAAGCGGCTTTTTAACGTTGCCCATGATAGAGGCTGTGTTTGTACAGACAAATTGATAGCAATCACACGGGCCAATATTGGCGTGGTGGATGTTGCAGGTCGCCAAGATGTCATGAACGAGAGTCCATGTGCACTCATGAGGAAAAAAAAAAAGACACGTGCGAGGACCATAAATGGGTCACCGGTAACATGCACACAAACAACTATCGTACAGCTCACGAGGGGCCATGAGACGCTCATCTTTTTTACATGACATGAAAGAAACACATTTGTGCAACATGTGAACTGCTTTCATCTTGGCTTTTTTTTTTTCATTTCGATGCCATGAGTCAAATGGCAGCGTGGTGAATAGCGGTGAGCGAACCTGCCTCACAGCTGAGAGTTCTGGCTTTGAACCTCTGTTCAGGCCAACCTTTGTGGAGGTCCATGTTATCTTCCACTTTCGAACAGTTCGGGGTGTACTTCACCTTTTACCCAAAACGCAGCCGAGGCCTTCAGTCGCCCACGCCTAATATAAAATTGATGCGGTTGGTACTCACCTTTCCCATACAAAATGGAAGACACGATGCGTTTGGCTTGTTCTATGTCCTCTGACGTCACAGCATGCTTCCGCAGCCTGAAGAGCAGACAAATTCAATGAATCGCAATCATATCACATTGAGAATCCAATGTCAGTGTGACAGAAATGATATGCATTTTTACAGTGAAGCCATGTAGATGGGGATCTAGATTATGGAAAGTCATCAGGGCAGGGAGGGAACGTCTCTAGCGGTCGGAAAGAGACAGACACAGAGATGCGTTGTGAAGCATCCGACAGGGTGGGATGACACCTCGCCGAAGTGATGGTTGATGGAGCGCTGTCACCGCTCATCAGTGTATTAATGGCTGGATTTATTTCCTCCACCTTTGTCACACAAACACATGCTTGTGTATGTGTTGCGTAAGAGGAATTGGCACAGCAAAGCTTTACCATGAGACCGAATTTGAAATCCGTGGACTTCCCTCGGTTGCCACCGCTTGACTGAGATTTGATGTGAAAAGTCAACAGCGTTCATCTTCTCTCTTCAGGATGCGCAACATCACAACGGGATTTGTTCTTGCATGGACTTCATCTGAAGAGCATGCGAGGGAGGATTTTAAACGTTGGGTTTGTACTGCTGTCCCGTGGCATGACATCATTGCCCCCGAATTTTTTTGAAGGGTGGTTGTCAAACACAACTGTAGACGGGCAACATAAATTTAACACCTGTGGTATGAGCTAAAAAACCTCGGGGCAATAAAAAGGCCTTAAAAGGGTCCCAAAGTTCAATGCTAAATGAAAACGTGACCTTTAAACCTTGATTTGAGGCGCCCAGGATCAAGGCTCTCACTGTTCAATGAGATTTAGACTGCCTCCTGCCGGATAAGCAAAAGCACAGGAGCCTATCACAGTCAGAAACTCTTCCAAATCGATTTTGCAAAACCCCGTAAAGTACAAAGAAACAGAACGGAGTCAGAATTAAATGAGCACTTCCACATTCAACGTTGCGTTATCCCAGCCACAGATAAGAGATTGAAGAAAAAAAATGGCTGAGTAGGCTGTACCAAAACTTTCTCAAGGAAGGTAGAAATGCTGCACGTTTCGCTGGCAAATAATGCCAATACAAAGCCTTGGAATATGTGTGGGACCCACCATTCAGAGGCCAAAACAGCATAGACGTCAGAGTCAGTGTTGGTAAAAAGGTTGATCAGTTTGTCGTCGTTGGAGAAGTGAGCCAGGAGTCGCAGCTCCAGTTGGCAGAAGCCTGAAAATGGCACATGGTCATTGACTCCACAATACAGTTGGGCCTCAAGTCGCCAACTGAATTCATTCCGTGACCCCATTTGTAATGAGAAACAATCGTGAATCAAGGTCACGTTACACATTGAAATGAACGGGGAATGCAATGAATCTGTTCCAGCCTCCAAATTCTATTGACAATTGATGATATATAAATAGATGTTCATTTCTCATGCTAAATCTGTACAATATAAAAATAAGTGAGATAACACATTAAACAAACATAAGCGCTTACTGCGCTATAACTAAGTGAGGAGTGTAGGAGGACAACTTCTCTTCCGTTGAAGAAGGGTCTCCTTCGAAAATATCATCAAAATCTAATTCTGACATTTTTTCCCCTCGTCTGTCGACTTTCTAATTGTTTTTACACAAACAAACAATCTAGGGAAACTGGACTGTTAGCCAGATTTATTCGGGTGCTGCTTTTTTTTTTTTAAATCGATGCTTGCACATCACTCCATTTGCTGCACTTTTTTTTTTTTTTTTTTTTTTATCATGGCAGAAGAAACCTCACAAGTCTGAGTGGACCATAATCCGAGTGTCCATTGTTGAGGCGGCCGACCGGAGCTGTGGCCGTAAGGGGGTCGGCGCAGGTCGTGGCGGCAACCCACAAACCTGCTAGTGGACACCAGCGGTGAGGGATGCCGTAAAGCTGGTCGGGGATGAAAACCTGCCCCAAGTGGAGCAGTTCAAGTATCTCGGTGTCTTGCTCACATGTGAGGGGAGGATGGAGTGGGAGATCAACAGACGAAACGCTGCATCCGCTGTGATGCGGGCTCTCGATCAGCCCATTGTGGTGAAAATGATTTACCGATCCATCTACACTCCTACACTCATTTATGACCACGAGCTGCGGGTCATGATTGAAAGAACAAGATCCCGGATACAAGCGGCCGAAATGAGTTTCCGCCGCAGGGTGTTTGGGCTCTCCCTTAGAGATAAGCTGAGAAGCTCGGTCATCGTGGAGGCGCTCAGAGTCGAGCCGCTACTTCTCCTCATTGAGAGGTGCCAGAAGAGGTGGTTCGGGCATCTGATTAGGATGCCGCCTGGACGGCTCCCCGGTGAGGCGTTCTGGGCATGTCCCACCGGGAGGAGGTCTCGAGGATGACCCAGGACACGTTGGAGAGACTGTGTCTCCCGGCTGGCTTGGGAAGGCCTCGGGATCCCTTGGTAGAGCCAAACGATGTGGCATGGATGGAAATTTCTATGAGTGACTTTTGTGGAAGCTGTGTTGCACTTTCCTGCATTTTTGGCCCCTCAAAAGGCTCTTCCTTTGTCAGAAGAACGATTCAAATAATAAATAGACACAGCACATCAGCTGCCTGGGCCGTGGGGAAAATGTCATCATTGTAAATTGTCCCTGAACCAAGCAGTGTACATGTGACTCGAGAGCGACCGGTTGTGTGTCTTGACAGTTGGGAGGCACAACATTCCCACACACGTGCTGTAATATGTTTTGACGTGCCTCCGAGTTGAACCGTTCCTCGGGACACTGGCAAGTGGAGAGTGCTTTCTCATAAGTTTGTGAAGGACAGGAAGAGGGTGGCCAAGCGAGGGCTTCCCTGAAGGTATTGTTTCCATGGCAACCTGACTCCATAATGTTCCAGTTGCAAAACTGTGTGGACGCTACCACGGCTTTATCTCTCTGCTTATGTAAGTATGTGACGCTCTTGTGAGCGTATCCAACACTGTGGCTGGGAGTGTGTTTTACTTTACCTGCGGTGACAAAGGTCCAGCCTTCTTCAGAGATGTATACGGCTCGAGGATTGAAACTCATCACATCCAGCTCACCGCCTGTGGAGTATAAAGTCAGAAATAACATTCAAACTGTGGTGAGAGTGCAAATACTTAGTTACTAGACTTAAGTAGAGTTTTCCGGAAACTGTCATTGGGGTATTTGTTTTTTATAGCCGTAATCGGTTGTTTCTAGCTCGAGACCAAAACAGTTGGGACGTTGTGTTAAACACAAATCAAAACAGAATGCAATGATTTACAAATCATATTCAATCTAGATTAAATTTAATACACAACAGAGAAGTTTTTTTTTAATGTAACTGATTAACACGATTGTTTTTAGCAAATAATCATTCACTTAGAATTTTATGGCTGTTCCAAAAAAGCTGGGACAGGTGGCAAAAAAAAAAAAACTAGCAACGTAGTGAAGTGCTCATCAAACACCTGTTTGGGACATCCCACAGGTGAAACAGGCTAACTGGGAACATGACTGGCTTGTAAATGAGCTTTCTCAATTGCTCGGTCATTCCCAAACAAAGCTGGGGCCAGGTTCACTTCTTTGTGAACACCGGAGCGTGAACGTGTAAAAGTGTTCTGTGGTCTGATGAGTCCACGTCTCACTTTGTTTTAGGGGAAATTGTGGACATCTTGTCCTCCGGACCAATGAGGAAAAGAACCACCCGGACTGTTATGGACGCAAAGTTCAAAAGCCAGCATCTGTGATGGTATGGGGCTGTATTGTGTCCCATGTGGACACTGCTTCCGTGTCGTACGCTGGCCTCGGTGCTGATGATGCTACATCAGCATGACAACAACAACAACACAACGACATCAAGGAGTAGTGACAGTGGACGTTAGAATGCCAGGGTGCTGACGGAGGGAAAGATGGGATGGGCGGAGCAACAGGGGAAAGCGAGGAGCAGGATTTGATGACAAGTAGCTTTGGGCGGCAAGCAGAGGTGCTGATGTTAGCGACGATCAATCACTCCACACACAGAAAAAGAGCTGAGTGTGGCCATGCGTGTTGATGTGGCCTGGCCTTGCCGACAGATAGAGGAAACAATTTGGATGCTTTATTCATCCACAAACAGGTCGAGAAAATGTTTGTGGCGTGGATCCGAAATAGAAATGCACAAAGATCACTCATCTTTACTATCAGTCAAATGAGTCAGTGAGCCAAGGTTGCAATAATGTTTGGACTCAATGCGTGTCTAATTAATTTTGTAAGACTTAATGAACCTACCAAGTAATAAAATACACAAAATATTTGGAGGATTCAAATATTTACAATAAATCAATAAATCTAACCCTGAGTTGGATTAAAGAACGGAGTGGGCCATATGTGGCCAAGTGTGCTCCTTACCTTCGGCATGCGGCATCGGGGTAATCTTAAGTGGAATGGTGTCGAAGTTCTAGTTCGGGGGAAACAAACAGTAAGTATGGAAGAAAAAGAGATGCAGACTCCTCTGTAAGCGTCCTCCGATTGGATGGACCGCTAAATAGATAAACTTACAAAAAGCCAGGTACTAAAGATTGAAATGTGACATTATATTGTTTATTCAAGCCAAATTCAAAGATGTGCCTATTTTTAATAAAGGTTGGGAGGGGGGAAAAAAAAACCCATCCACTACACTGCGTGTATCTGGCGCATGGAAACATCACCACACACAAATCCTCCCGATTGGCAAAAAACTCAGAGTTAATGCTTGTCAAATACAGTGAGCATGTCGAATATTTGTGAACGTTTGTGAAATCAATTCCAAAGCATGTGCACGCGAGAATTGGTTGTGCAAATGTTGATGTTTCACTTTTTTTGACATGAGGCCAATTAAATGTCATTTGCCTAGAACATGTAGTCGTTTTTTTTCATATTTCAACTGATGTCAGAATGCCACCGTAGTTCATTCTAAGTAAATGGAATCTGCAAGCAGCAGTGGAAGATCACACACACGACACCGGATATCGTATTCTTCGAGACTTTCCGACGCACCTTTAAATAGCAGCAAAGGCGGTCTAATCATTAGCCCAGCCTTGAGGAATCTGAGAAATATGCTGCACGTACACATGATTGCATGGGCAGCTATTTTCCTGCAAAGCAAGCTAAACAGGAAGGCGATCGGTCACACTGCACGCGCTCTGATGTCAAGAGGGGGACTCGACGGCCGACGATGTCCCCCTGCATCCGTCGTTACAAATGCGGATGCTGTGCTAAAGAAACAGATGCATCGACACGTGCTCACTTTGACCCTCACAGTGAGTTTAGGTTGGTGTCGTCTGGAGAAGGCGGGTGAGGGAGCAATACTCTGCTTCCACAACTCATTTATTATTCAGCAGACAGAGGGAGGGAGTGACAGAGGCGAGGGTCGGTGAAGAAGGACTGCAGAGGCAGGGCGTGGACACCACACAACAATGCAAATGTGCAACGGTGACACCAGCACTTGGAGGTATAAAAGAGACAGTCGGGGAAGTTTTAAATTAAATAAACGCAAAGGTGACTGACTACTGCGAGGACCTTGTTAAACAGAAGGAGCAAAAGTACTTCTGGAGGATAGTGTTGGTCAATTTAGTCCCTTGGCCGATTGAATGACTCATCATAGAACTTATGCACGTTAAAACACACACACACACACACACACACACACACACACACACACACACACACACACACACACACACACACACACACATTTGTATTTGCTTCACGTTGCGATTGCAAATGCTAACGCTCTATCTGCTTCGCATCAGCAGTAAAATTGGTGCTGACCTCGCAATAAAAAAATGCAGTTGGGTGGGAGGTAGTGGGCACCATGACTCAGGGCAGGAGCAGTTACACTTTGACTTGCAGGAGATCTAAAAACAGATCAAGCAGGCGAGGGTGGAGGGTCGGGAATCTTTCCACAGCAGGGGGAAAAAAAAAAAAAGGGAAATGCTTGAAAATGTCTTTTTGTTGTCCTGACTTTTTGGGCCATGGCTACAACAGCAGAAGTTTGCTTGTGTGCGACTGACTTAAATGCCCAGCAGAAAATATGTCAATGAGATGAATACGACGAACCGCCGTTCATTGCGTTCTGTCCTTGATTCCCTGACCATACTAGTATTTACTGCTTAGGTAAGATTAGATCGACATTTAATCGGCTCAATGCCGGCCGATTATGAATTGAGGATAGCAACACGTTCTGCACTTACGGGGTTTGCCGAGAAGATTCTTCCCGTCACAGCGCTGGTCTGCGACCAGTTCGGGGAGATGTAGCCCTGTGGAGTTTTCAAGCGTGAACAGGGAGGGCTTGTCTTTGTTTACACTCTCAACTCAACTGAATTTTTAGAGCATTTTAAAACAGCCACTGCTGTCGGCAAAGTATGTGGAGAAAAAAGAACTCATACAACAAAAATAAATTAATAAATGAATAACAAAGACGGGAGAAAGCACAAAAACAGTCAAACTAAAAATCAAGTCTCATACGGAGTCAAAAGCCAAAGAATACAAATAGGTTTTAAGATGAGTTTTAAAGATGGACAGCGAAGGGGCTTGACGAACGTTCAGCGGGAGGTCGTTCCAAAGAGAGGAACCGGCGACGGAAAAGGCCTCGTCCCCTCTGAGCCTCCGCTTGGTTCTCGGTACCTCAACTAGTGTCTGGTCGGCAGACCTGAGGCACCGGGAAGGTGCAGAGAAGCTCAGAGAGGTCAGGTGGGGCCAGGCCATTTCAAGATTGTAAAACAAATAATAGAATCTTCAAAAGAACTGTATAGGGAGCCAGTGAAGGGATGCCAGAGTAGGAGTCATGTGCTCCCGCTTACGAATACCGGTCAAGAGGCGAGCGGCAGCATTCTGGACCAACTGGAGACGCTGCATGGAGGATTGGCTGACTCCAAAGTAAAGCGCATTACACTCATCCGGCTGAGATGTGCCGAAGGCATGAATGACTGTTTTTCAAAGTGCTCACGAGAAAGAAGATGTGCCAGGCCAAAGCGACTCACCTTAGTCATCATGTATACGTAGGTATTGTCGACAAAGTTCATCCTGGTTTTTTCAACCTGACGGATACAATGCACACCATGATGACTTGCAGAGGTATCCAAGTGCAGTTCACGCTATTAAGAGTAGGATGGTGACACCCAACCACGACATACCTCTCTGTACTCTAAAATGATCTTTGGTAGAGGATGCACATCCTGGTACATTTGCAACTGCAACAAATACAGAGGATTAGTTTCTCCAAAAAGATTTCACTCACTTGTTTACAAAGGTAGAGTTGGGCTCTACTGTTTGAGATGATGCGGTATCCTCCCGTGTGGCCATATACTGGGGAAGCATCTTCTTGTTTAGGCGCTCATGTAGGCGCAGTTTCTCAAAGAGAACCTTTGAACATAAAAAAAAACAACACCGCGGCCTGAACAATCGATAGGGGTTTTTTTTTTTTAATGCTGATGTTGATATTTGGCAGAAAAAAATCCAGATCACTGATTAATGGACCGACTAATTTCAAAATACACAAAAAATAAAATACAATTTTGGGGGTCCCATAACGCATACAACAAATATATGAAATATGAATTACAGCCTGAGCATTTGACTGTTTTACAAACTTTACAGCAGAGAGAAAAAAACGGCCAAATTTTTTGCCCTTTTTTTTCGTGGGATGTTTACATTTGTCACTGAGTGACTGACCTGACGGATCTGGATAGTGCTGGTGATCAGGAAATATTCTCCAGCAGCTCGATGGGCGTCCTGCTCCAACTGGTTCATCTTAGTCTGACAGAGAGAGCAATATAAAACAAAAACAACAAGATGAGTGACAACCACGTGCCATAACGGTTTGACTCTGACTCAAGTAGAACGTACACCAAAGAAAATGGCTGACTTCCTGCTGAATTTGATGAATCCAATTTTTATGTGATTTTTGTTATGATACACGTTTCCAGGGGATGCTACAAAATGAGATTTGTTGTGTAGTGTTGAGGGAACCCTAAAACGCAAACACGTGGCCTTCCCACCCCATGGAGACATTTCCGATTTGAGCCCAAAATCTAAAATATGTTCTTTTTCCCACCTCGGAGCAAGTACCAGGCTGCCTCATTAATTTTAAATATGAGCCCTTCAGCAATTCATTCAATGTGCGCGCGCGCACACAAACACACACACACACGCACGCAGCCTTAGTAGCAGCAGAGATGACCTTGACAGCTCGGCTCCAAACAACACCCGGATGCTCGTTGAAACACACTCAACTCAGCAATTTGGCTGTGGCAGACAGTGATGCTCCTTCTTGACACACACACCCACACGCACACACAAAGTTTACATGCTTTTTATAGAACCACAACAGTCAATCCTCCATCAAGCGTCTCCAGTTAGTCCAGAATGCCTCCGCTCGCCTCTTCACAGGTACTCATAAGAGGGAGCACATAACTCTTACTCTGGCATCCCTTCACTGGCTCCCGATACATTTTAGAGTTCTTTTGAAGATCCTCCTATTTGTTTTCAAATCTTGAAATGGCCTCTCTGATCTCCTCCACCCCCTACGCACCCGCCCGCTGCCTCAGGTCTGCGGACCAGACACTATTAGAGGTACTAAACGGAGGCTCAGAGGGAATTGAGGCTTTTCCGTTGCCAGTCCCTCTCTTTGGAACTACTGTTCCACCCACTCAACGTTTGGCAAGCCCCCTCGCTGCCCATCTTGAAAACTGGCCTTAAAACTAATTTTTATTCTTTGGCTTTTGACTCAGCGTGAGACTTGATTTTCAGTTTGACTGTTTTTGTGCTTTCTACTGTCTTTGTTATTCATTTATTAATTTATCGTTTGTTGTATAAATTCTTCTCGCTCCATGTACAGCACTTTGTCGACAGCGGTGGTTGTTTTCAAGTGCGCTAGAAATACACTTGAGTTGAATTTTAATTGACATCCCTGTGAGGACACACAAAACATGATGAGGCGAATGATCACGGCCGTCTTGAATCTGCATCGCACGGCTGCGGAAAATCAGCGATGATGATGTAACACTCGTTGCCTTTGTCTGCCTACCTTGAGCAGATCTGACTGGCTTTCCAAAGCATCTCTGTCCATCTGGAAGCATTGGCTCTCCATGGCTGAAACAACACAAGCATGACACATTCACAACTGTGAAATAATTTGAGAGCTCACATACAGCAAAACGATTCGTGTGGATTTGTTGAGGGATAGTGGTTTTAACCAAAGGTCATGAACCAATCACCTGCTAGAACTGGAATCGTTTTCAGCTCGATATCCGAGTAGATCTTCCAAATGCCCTGGCACTGGAAACACACATGAACATACTATATGAGCATATGGGACTGAGAGTCCAAAACCGAGAGGAAACTTTTTACCCGTATTTCGGCAAAAAGCTTCTTGTTCAGGTAGTAGAGGGAATAGAGTTCTGACAAGACCTGGGACAGAAGCATGAATTGTTCAGTGGGGTCCACAATGACAAGATGCACTGAAAAAAGCTTACGGTGGCGGGCGTTGCAGGGGGCAGGTTTTTGTGTGTGTGTTTCCAATGAAGTTCCCGGTAGCAGGAGCAAGGATCTTCAGGGTCCAGGAGCCACCCTGACACATGAGGGTCCTGGATACGGCAGCCTGACACTACAGGAGACAGAAAGGCTGAGCAACAGCTTTCTTCACAGGCAGAACAAGTCAATGATCTGATGAGATTCGATCACGATATGAACAAATTAGTGTGACGTTATCATAGACCAGTACTTCTTTCCCGAGGATCAGCCAGATGACCCCATAGATTTGAGAACCCCCACATTTAGATGCCTGTTTGCTTTGCCTTGTTTCCAGCTGAAGTGTTGTCTGCACAACTGGAGAGTTACGCTGAGCAAATCCTTGGCTCTGTAGCACACTGTGACGCCAGCTCGCGACAGCATCTGCAGCAGCAGGTCTCTGCGGCACACAAATGTCTACGAAAAGCCAAGGAAACGGAACGGCGCTCGCCGCGCGCGGAGCATGACGCGCAAACATACCTGGTGAAAATCTGCTGCTCAACCTGTACCGAACTGCAGGCCAGTTGATGGTACAGCAGGAGGTCGTTCTGGCTGAGCGAGTGCCCCCGATGGCAGCTGTCCACATCGTTTATGAGAAGCAGGAGGAGGCCAGACACTGACAGCGTGAGATTCGGTGGACTCTAGGAAAGGCACAGATTACATTCAAGAACAGTCAAATTTCGGCCAGGTCGAGTTAGGACTGGGTGACGAGACAGATGATTTGAGACGGTCATTGTAAATCTGAGATTTCATTTCAAGGCTGCATCGCTCGGCCCACTCAGACCGAAATGCACCCTGCTTACCTGTTCTGACTGCAACTGTGTGGTACCATCTTGGTACATCAAGGTTAGCAGTAGTGCCCTGGCCTGCTTAACGCTCTCCAACATCTGCTTTTTCTCTTCCTGGTTCATCGCCTCAGTACTCTTCGCTTTAAGGTCCCTGGTCAGAATTCCCCCCAGCAAGTTAATTTTGGAGGCGCTGGTGGAGGCGCTGGTGGAGGCACCGGCGCTATCCCCGGTATCTCTTTGTCGGGTGTCCTGCCCGAGCATCAGGTCTTGTTTCGGCCTTTGAGTGTGAGAAGCTGGTTTGGGGGCTGATGATGGATGGTTGGGCTTCTTTCGAGAGGAACGGTGTAGCTTCATCGGTGGCAAATTTTCTGATTGTCGCTTCAAGGCGGAAGTATTCTGGCCCTGAATAAACAGATAAAAACGTGCTGTTAGCACAGGACTCACTTGGTGACTGAGTACTTGCACTGTTCCTAGAGTCTTTACAAACAAGTGTCTGCACTGCTACTTTTGTACTTTCGCTTGGTCCTAGTACCTGCTATCTTAAAGACTCACAGTCAATCTTGCATTGACTTCTGTGTGCATTAGGGAAAGAAAAACCCGAATCCATTTCAAAGCAGCCATTTTGAATCTCATCTCCTGAGTCTATGTGTTTCCGTAACGCTGTTCAGTTCCTAGTCGGCACTCACTTTTATTCTCTTCGGCAATATGCTTCTTGCGCGGCGTTTTCTCCGTGGCTTCCCTGAAAGAGAGAGCATGTTTGCCGAAATGGAGATTTACTGCACATGTGACAGGAAATGAGGGTACTCGTGCTTACCTGTATTGGTGGATTGAGTCTCCATCAAGTTGGAGCGTTCCATCAGTGGTTTTCTCTTGGGGAATACGACGTTGGTTTTGGAACTGTCACGATCAGGTTGCGCATCTCTCATCTTGAAACTATTCTCAAAGTCGGTCTCTTCCTTTGACTTATATGCACTCTCTGGATACATCCTCAGATCCAAGTCAGTTTTGAGAGGCAAGTGGGGTTTTTTCTCAGCATCTTCCCAGGCATAATTTGTCCAGGTCAAGTCCTCAAAAAGATCTTTGACGACGCTATCGGCAAACCAATCTATCTCCATTCCCGCTGAAGGTTTCCCAAAATCCATTATGGTGTGACTGGCAATGTCCTCCTTGGTGGGTACGCTGAAAGTAGCACAGCCCTCAAACGTAGGAGGACGACTCCTGACGATTGCGGCACACCACATAGGATCGTTCTCTCCTATAAGCATGTTTGTACTCGGTGGAGCCTCATGGAAGTCATCATCCTCCCGTTGGTCAGTTGGCCATGTTACAAACTGAGAATGCTCTTTGGAGGTTTCATCCAGCCACGTGAATCTGAAATCAGCCTCTGCAGCCGCTGAATCCATCGCTGTATTGGATAGTGTCTGATGAACCTCAACATCGCAGCCGTCACCCTCTGAAGAAGGATGGCTGCTGAGGACCTGTGGCCCACTTGTACTGCTGGGAGACAATGACCATTTTTTTTACCACTGTCTTTTTGACACAGAAAGATTTGTCACTTGTCATTTACCATTGTGCAACCATCCTTTCCCCCACCGTCTCCTTCCAATTGCTGGAAGCACCGGCCTCCCTTTGGTCGCTGGGATTCATCCCCACAGGTATTTCTCCAAAGGCAGAATTAGGAGCAAAGAGCAATAAATGAAAATCAGAAACGAAGTCATTTTACTGTGGATCTATCTCCAGAACAGCAGCAGTGTACAGTAGAGTGATAATGTTTTTGCGCTCTTCTCAAATTCTTACTTTTTTTGCACAGTATCCCCACTTTAACGTTTCAGATCATCAAACGCAAATATCTGACAAAGGTGACTCGGGTAAACATAAAATGCATTTTTTTTTAAAATGGTGATTTAATTTATTCAAGAAAAAAAAATTCAAAGCTACCTTGACCTGCGTGAAAAAGTATTTGCCCTGCACAAGTGTCATGTGTGCGCTGGAGCCTACCCCTAGCTGTCTTTGGGCAGTACACCCTGTACTGGTCGCCAGCCAATCGCAGGGCACACATTGACAACCAACCATTCGTGCTCACAATGACACTGTGAGACAATTAAGAGTGTTCAATTAACCTACCGTGCATATTTTTGGAATGTGGGAGGAAACTGGAGTACCTGGAGAAAACCCTCTCAGGCCCGGGGAGAACATGCAAACTCAACACAGGTAGGCCTGGCCGGATTCAAACCCATGACCTCGGCATTATGAAGCGGATGTGCTAACCAGTCTACTACCGTGCAAAAAAAAAAAAAAAAACAAATGTGATGCAGCACAGGTAGGGAAACTGCAACTAAATGGGGGAAGGTGGTATTGCATAACCAGCTCTAGTTTATCTTCACATCTTACTCTGACTTTGGTTGATTTCTTCCAAGTCGGCTGGCAGAGTATCCTGGAACTCCCGCTCTTCAATGGAAAGAAGTCCAGTGCTGCATTTCTCCATCTTGACTGCACTATTTGTTGTCTTTTTTTTTTTTAAACCTACAACAAAATTCACAGCCATCTTTATTGGTTATATGCTGAAAACACAAACAATTTGTCACTTCAAGTTGGTGTCTATCACTCCTTAGCAATATATATATATATATATATATATATATAGCTGGAACTCCCGCTCTTCAATGGAAAGAAGTCCAGTGCTGCATTTCTCCATCTTGACTGCACTATTTGTTGTCTTTTTTTTTTTTAAACCTACAACAAAATTCACAGCCATCTTTATTGGTTATATGCTGAAAACACAAACAATTTGTCACTTCAAGTTGGTGTCTATCACTCCTTAGCAATATATATATATATA